>NC_143586.1:88721992-89024420 GCF_048544385.1 Mastigoproctus giganteus | reverse complement strand
TTTCTCCAGTCCAACTTTCCTAACAGTGAAGTAATTTTCCTTGGTGATTTTAATGTTCACAACTCCAGCTGGCTTCCCTTTTCTAGTCACACCGACCCAGCAGGTCGAGATGCTGAGGCTTTTGCAATTACTAATGACCTAGCACAGATTGTCCATTTACCTACAAGAATACCGGACAATCCTAATCATACAGCCAATACGCTTGATCTTTTTCTCACAAACAACCCTTCTAAGTACACGGTCGAAGTGAGAGGTCCTTTAGGCACTTCAGATCACAACTTGGTGATTGTCTCTTCTCCAATGGAACCTTTATCTCATGGCTATTCCCAACCACGTGTTGTTTGGCATTACAAGAGTGCAAAATGGGATGACCTGCGAGACTTCTTTTCTTCTTTTCCTTGGTCGGATTACTGTTTCAAAACTTCTGATGTCAACGTTTGCTCAGATCGTGTCAGTGAAATTATTCTTGCAGTAATGGAATCCTTTATCCCACACTCCACTTTAAAATCTCATCCTTTATCTAAACCTTGGTTTTCCAATAAATGTGCTAAGGCTGTCCAAGAGAAGAATGTTGTATATCGTAATTGGCTTGTTTCTAATTCTTCAGTTTCATTTTCTGCCTACACCAAAGCTCGCAACAGTTGCAAAGCAGTTATTAACCAGTCCAAACTAGAGTTTGAACAGGCTAAGAGTAGAAAACTTGCTTCTTGCCCTAATGGTAGCCGAGCATTCTGGTCTCTTGCCAAAGCTATTGGCCGCAACTTTTGCCCATCTTTGCTCCCACCTCTGTCCAAACCAGATGGTTCTGTTGCCACTTCAGCCAAGGATAAAGCTGACCTGCTAGCATCCCATTTTTCTTCCAGCTCATGTATTAATGATCTTGGTAAAATACCGCCCACCATTCCCAATACGCTTCATTCAATGCCTCCTGTGGTCTTCCGTCAAAAATATCAGAAGGATTTTGATGAATCTTGATGCTAAGAAAGCTCCAGGTCCTGATGGTATTTCTTCACTTGTTCTCAAAACCTGTGCTCCTGAACTTACTCCTATTCTTTGCCGCCTTTTTTCACTTTCTTATTCCAAAGGTGTTTTTCCTTCTGCTTGGAAATTTGCTCATATCCAGCCAGTTCCTACAAAGGGTGACAAATCCCTCCCATCCAATTATCGTCCCATTGCTATTACTTCTACTCTTTCTAAAGTAATGGAGAAATCAATTAACCGCCAACTCTTAAACTTCCTAGAAACCTTCCGTCTGATCAACGATCACCAGTATGGATTTCGTCAGTGTCGATCCACTGGAGATATTCTGGCTTATGTTACCCATTTATGGACTAATTCAATGGAAAGGTTCGGTGAAACACAAGTAGTTGCTCTTGACATCTCAAAGGCTTTTGATCGTGTTTGGCATAAAGGTCTTCTAAACAAGCTTCCATCTTATGGTTTGCCAACTGTTTTTAGTAATTGGTTATCCAGTTTTCTCTCTGATCGCTCACTGAGGGTGACGGTAGATGGCTCTCTGTCTTCTAACTTCTCCACTAATGCCAGTGTCCCCCAAGGTTCAGTTCTTTCCCCCACTCTTTTCCTCTTGTATATCAATGACCTTCTTCCATTGACTGGAAATCCTATCCATAGTTTTGCCGATAGCACATTGCATTCAACTTTCCATTTTGAGAAACCTTGTCCTGCTCAATCAGCTTCAACTTCTTGAAAATCTGCTACCAATTCCTTAAATGCCGATCTTCAGGTAATTCTCCAGTGGGGCAAAGACAACTTAGTTGATTTCAACCCTTCTAAAACTCAGTCTTGTCTTATATCTCACAAAAAGGATTCTTCTACTCCTATGCTTATCTTTAGTGACACTCCGATTTCTAGGCAAAATGATATATCTCTTTTGGGGATTACCCTGACTTCTAATCTCTCTTGGCACAAGCACATTACAAATATTGCTTCCTCTGCATCTAAAAAACTTGGTTTTCTCTTTCGCACTCGGCGTTACTTTTCTTTCAAACAGCTTCTCACTCTGTATAAATCGCAAATTCGCCCTGCCATGGAATATTGTTCCCATATCTGGGGTGGTGCCCCCAAAACCTCTCTCCGGCTTCTTGATTCCATTCAGAAGAGGGCAGTTAGGTTAATTAATGATTCATCTCTAACAGAGTCTCTCCACTCGATTTCTCATAGACGCACTGTTTCTGCTGCATGCCTCTTCTATAGATACTTCCATGGGCACTGTTTTTCTGAATTGGCTTCTATAATTCCTGCTCTCTCTTTCAAAACAGTCCGAACACGTGCCGCCACCAGCCAACATCCATTTACTGTCCAACTTCAAACCCACAGAACCAACTTTTCATCTTCCTCATTTATTCATTCAACTGCCGTTTTCTGGAACAACCTTCCTTCATACGTATTTCCTGAAAATTACAATCTACAGAAGTTCAAGTGCAATGTCAACAAATATCTTCTTTCGTCTTCTTAACCTCAAACCCAAGCACGGTACTAAGTACTATAGGTTCTAATACCTCTCGTTTTTGGGGGTTCTCATAAAAAAAAAAAAAACAGGCAGAAAATTGAGTAGATTGAGTAGGGGTGCCGCAAAATAAAATAAATTACTTAGAGGTACCATTATTAAAAAAAAGGTTGAAAACCACTGTTATACAGCATCATATAAAAAAAAAAAAAAAAACCCTTCCCATTTCACCCATCTCGTCACTCCAAATGTTTGTCTAGTTCAGCCTTAAATTTATTTAAGCTATCAACTTTCACAACAAAAGATGGAAGTCTGTTCCAGCAATCAACTACCCGCTGGCTAAAGGCAAACTTCTGCACATACATTCTACAACTGTCTTTCCTCAATTTGAACCTATGCCCCCTCAGGTTCTTAATCTGAGCAAGCGGAAGTACCCCATGAGCATTGAGTCTGCTCAAACCATTCAAGGCCTTATACACCTTGATCAGATCACCTTGCAGGTGCCTAGTCTCCAGATGCTGCAACTTGTACAACTTAAGCCTTTCTTTGTAAGCACACCCCTTTATTCCTCTCACCAATCTTGTTGCTCTTCTCTGTACTCATTCTAGCAACTCTACATCCTTCCTAAATTGAGGCCTCCAGACCTGTATACAGTACTCAAGGTGTAGCCTGACCATTGCCTTACACAAAGGGATAATCATCTCCTTGTCTCTGCTAGCAAAATTGCTATACATCATTGACAAAACTCCATCACATGCTCTGACAGCCCGTCTGCACTGCTCAAAGAACTTCATATCTGATTAGTCCCAGGTCCTTTTCATTCTCCACCTCCCTGAGTGTAGTACCACACAGTTGGTACATTTCTCTTGATTAATGCTACCCATATGGAGTACTTTGAATTTGTCAATTGTTAAACTTCAGTTGCCACTTCTCAGACCATCTGCCTAACTTTTCTAGATCCTTTTGCAATAGTATACTGTCATTAACAACCCTGCCAACATCTTGGACATTAAGCCTGATATACCACCATTGATAAATACACAAAACAACAATGGGCCCAGCACCAAATGCTGGGGGGGGGGACTTTGCTAATGACATTAGTCCAAGTAGAGCAGTGTCCATTTATTACCACTCTCTGCCGTCTCCCACTCAACCATCTCTTTATCCATTGCAATAACTTGCCCTTAATGCCATACCGCTCCAATTTGTACAGCAGTCTTCCATGTGTAACAGTATCAAAAGCTTTCCTGAAATCCAAGTATATGATATCAAAATTATTTTTTGTATCCAGTTCCTTTGTGACCACATCGTAGTATCCAATCAAATTGGTCAGACAAGACTTCCCCTTAAAAAACCCATGCTGTGTCTGAACTACTACTGCTGTCTTGTCTAGGTAATCCTCTATCACTTCTTTAACCAGTGATGTCATTATTTTCCACAGAACTGAAGTTAAACTAACAGGTCTATAATTATTTGTGTCACCCTTTGAACCCCTTTGTGAACTGGGGATACATTTGCACATCTCCAGTCCATGGGGACTTCTCCTGACTCTAAGGATGCTCTCACAATTATGGCTAAGGGTTTGCATACTTTCCTTCCCTCCTTGATTATAACCGGATAGATTCCATCTGTCCCAGGTGCATTTTTTATGTTTAACTTCAACAATTTCTCCTCCACTTTGCTCTCAGTTATTACAAAATCACTTTTTTCCTTTTTTTTTTTTATGAAAAACCACAAACACGAGAGGTATTAGAACCTACAGTACTTAGTACTGTACTTGGGTTGGAGGTTGAGAAGACGAAAGAAGATATTTGTTGACATTGGACTTGAACTTCTGTAGATTGTAATTTTCAGGAAATACATATGAAGGAAGGTTGTTCCAGAAAACGACAGTTGAATGAATAAACGAGGAAGATGAAAAGTTGGTTCTGTGAGTTTGAAGATGAACAGTAAATGGATGTTGGCTGGTGGCGGCATGTGTTCGGACTGTTTTGAAAGAGAGAACTGTGCCCATGGAAGTATCTGTAGAAAAAGCATGCAGCAGGAACAGTATGTCTATGAGACAGCGAGTGGAGAGACTTAGTTAGAGATGAGTCATTAATTTACATAACTGCCCTCTTCTGAATGGAATCTAGAAGCCTGAGAGAGGTTTTAGGGGCACTGCCCCAGATGCGGGAAACAATATTCCACAATAGGGTGGATTTGTTATTTGTACAGAATGAATAGCTGTTTTTTTTTTTTTTTTTTTTTTATGAAAACCCCAAACACGAAAGGTATCAAAACCTATAGTACTTAGTACCGTGCATGGGTTGAAGGAGAAGTATGGGGGGAGGGGGATGCCAGAAACTTTGCTCTAAAGACTAAACATGGGTTTCACCACTTCAAGACTCCAATAAGCAAAGTGGTGGTATTTCACCGGTTGATGAAAGTCATCTACCACCTTAAACTTCTTCCTGTTTGGAAGAAAAGTAACACCGAGAGTGAAAGAGAAAACCAAGTATTTTAGATGCAGAGGAAGCAATATTTGTAATGTTCTTGTGCCAAAAGAGATTAGGTCAGGGTAATCCCCAAAAGAGATTTATCAACTTGCCTAGAAATCAGAGGGTCAGCAAAGATAAGCATAGGAACAGAAGAATCCTTTTTGCGAGATATAAGACAAGACTGAGTTTTAGAAGGGTTGAAATCAACTAAGTTGTCTTTGCCCCACTGGAGAATTACCTGAAGATCAGCATTTAAGGAATTGGTAGCAGATTTTCGAGAAGTTGAGGCTGATTGAACAGGGCAAGGTTTCTCAAAATGGAAAGTGGAATGCAATGTGCTATCATCGGCAAAACTATGGATAGGATTTCTAGTCAAAGGAAGAAGGTCATTAATATACAAGAAGAAAAGAGTGGGGAAAAGAACTGAACCTTGGGGGACACCAGCATTAGTGGAGAAGTTAAAGACAGAGAGCCATCTACCATCACCCTCAGAGAGCGGAGCGATCAGAGAGAAAACTGGATAACCAATTATGAAAAACAGTTGGCAAACCATAAAAAGGAAGCTTGTTTAGAAGACCTTTATGCCAAACACGATCAAAAGCCTTTGAGATGTCAAGAGCAAATGCTTGTGTTTCACAAACTTTTCCATTGAATTAGTCCATAAATGGGTAACAGAAGCCAGAATATCACCAGTGGATTGACACTGCCATAATCCATACTGGAGATCATTGAACAGATGGAACGTTTCATGGTAGTTTAAGAGTTGGCGGTTAATTGATTTCTGCATTATTTTAGAAAAAGTAGAAGTAATTACAATGGGACGATAATTGGATGGAAGGGATTTGTCACCCTTTTAGATATTGGCTGGATATGTGCAAATTTCCAAGCAGAAGGAAAAACAACTTTGGAATAAGAAAGTGAAAAAAAAGGTGGCAAAGATCTGGAATAAGTTCAGGAGCGTAGATTTTTAAAACAAGTGGAGAAATACCATCAGGACCTGGAGCTTTCTTAGCATCAAGATTTGTCAAAATCCTTCTGACATCCATTTGACGGAAGGCCACAGGAGGCACTGAATGGAGCGTGTTGGGAATGGTGAGAAGTGTTTTACCAAGATCATTAATACATAATTATATTAAAGAAGGCAGTAAAGAAAGGGGACCCTTAGCCATAATTATGGGGGCATCGTTGAATTCAAGGGAGGTCCCCACAGACTGGAGATGTGCAAATGTATCCCCAGTTCACAAAGGGGATCGAAGGATGACACGAATAATTACAGAGCTGCTAGTTTAACAGGAAATTTGCTAGTAGGGATAAGGAGGTGATTATCCGTTTGCATAAGGCAATGGTCAGGCCACAACTTGAGTATTGCATACAGGTCTGGAGGCCTCATTTTAGTAAGGATGTAGAGCTACTGGAAAGAGTACAGAGAAGGGCAATAAGATTGGTGAGAGGAACAAAGGGTCACTCTTGCCAAGAAAGGCTTAAGTTCTGCAAACTGCACCATCTAGAGACTGGACCCCTGCGAGGTGATCTGACTGAGTGTATAAGGTCTTGAATGGTTTAAGCAAGCTCAATGCCAATGGGAATCTTCCTCTTGCTCAGATTGTGCACTTTAGGGGGCATGAATTCAAATTGAGGAAAAACAGTTGAAAAACAGATGTGCTGAAATTTTGAGTTTAGCCAGCAGGTGATTGATTGATTGCAGTAACAAACTTCCATCTGCCATTGTGGAAGTTGGTAGCATAAATAAATTCAAGGGACAAACTTTAAAGTAGATGGATGGGTGAAATTGGATTTTTTTTTTTTTTTTTTTTTGGCTGATGCTTTATAGCTTGCTTTCTTGCATAATATACCTCTACTAATGGTAAAAGAAGAAGCATGGGTTTCATTTTTGATTCAGACATTGCTTTGTTTGGTCTTGGAGACTATTTTGCCTTCCATTGCACTGACTGTCTTTTAGTTTCTGGGTTGTACTGAACAGCTAACTTTAATGGCAAAAAAATTACAGTTCTCAGAAAGTCTGGATCTTCTTCAATGTTTTCAAAACATCTTCACTAACTTGGGGTCTTCTCATTCTTTCATCTTCGTTCAAAAGTTTTGGCACCATCTTACCACAGACTTTTATCGTGCCTAAATTTTCAGTTAAAATTTGTCTGTTTCTTTGTCCATATTGAGTTCTGATGCAACCATTCTAATGCTTAAACAACAATCACTTCTAATCAATGTCCTTACCCAGGTCCATATATTCACCAGTTTTCCTGGATACAGGACGGCCTGGTTGTTTGCCATCTTCCATATTCTCTCTTCCTTCTAAATATCTTTTATGCCTTTCAGACATGCATTTTCTTGATATAGTGTCTTCCCCATAAAATTGACATAACTCGTAACTGTCAGTTGTTTTCTTTAGTTATTTTTAAAAATTTGGGGTTGATTCTTTTGTCTGTCATTTTTCTGGCAAACTGCAAAAAAAAAAAAAAAAAAAACTAACTTACCAAAGCAGTATCTTATCTTTAAGATGAATAATCTTTCAGCAAAGCCTTCTGCTTGAAACTAATATAATATTTATGCAACTCATCAAAAAGGTGAGGCTCATTCTGCAGTGTGCTATAAGATCACAGCAATCCACGTCAATTTAGTATATGGCAGGTGACAATTCGGATTGTGTGTGTGTGTGCGCGTACGCACGCACACACACGCACAAGACTGTGGGAAACCATTATGTTGCAGCCGCATTCTGATGCTTGTTCAGAGAGGAATACGTCATAAAAGATGTGGCAATTTATTCTCTAATTTATTACCATACCAATGATGACTGCAAATCAATGTTGAAAGATTTGTACAGTCTCATGAGGATTTTTGATTTTTTTTTTTTAAGGAGCATTAGCAACTAATTCCATATTGCTCCGGGGATATGTGGTGGTCATTCCCTGACCTTTCTGCATCCTCCGTATTTGGTGGTCACAGGCTCGAACCCCGGTCTAATCAAGAAGAGTGTGCTACGCACTGCTGCTCTTGCCCACCTGGCTATGGAGGTGCCAAGGATTTTTCATGGACCTCAAATAGGAACTATGGGTTCATTGACTTCATTAGAAAATCAATTATACTTGCTCAGATAACAGATGGTACACAATAATCCAATGACAAAAAATAAATAAGTAAAAAAATTCAGACCACAAGGCTATGCAAACAGCAGTATTGGTGCTGAGATGACCTTGGGGGGGGGAGATGGAGATAAACCACTGTGCAGTTTATTTTCTTGCTCATCAATGCCTTGTTTGCATGATTCTTCCTTGTACATGTGCAGAATGACTTCATTTTTCTCAGTCACTAGTGCAAACTGCTGATACAAGGAAGCAAGTTTATACACATCAGAAAGAAAAAAAAAACCCACCAAACTTATCTGCTATTCCCTCTAAGATTATGTCTAATTTTTCCTTAAATTTATCCAAACTACCCACTTCCATAATGCCAGATAGAACTCTGTTCCAATATTCAATTACTCTGACTGAAAGCAAATTTTTGCATATCTATTTTGCAACCCTTATGTGTTTTGTCACTGGTTGTTGTTATTTGGTTTTTGGGAGCATTAGCAACTAAGGCCATATTGCTCCAGGATATGCAGTGGTCATTCCCTGACCTTTCCACATCCTCCGTATTTGGTGGTGACGGGCTCGAACCCCGGTCTAATCAAGAAGCGTGCGCTATGCACTGCTGCTCCTTCCCACCTGGCTATGGAGGCGCCCTCTGTCACTGGTAAAAACTGCTGAATATTAGTATATTCAGCAGTTAGTATTATAAATAAGGATGTCATCAGCATTTAATTTCCTCAATCCATTTAAAGGTGTAAACACTTTGGACAGGTAACTTCCTTGCAGATGCCTAGTTTCCAGGCATTCCAATTTAAAGAAATGAAGCTTTTTTGGTAAAAATACCCTCTTTCTAACTAATCTTGTTGCTCTTCTCTGCATCTGTTCAAACCACATAAGCTTAAGCTGCCTTGTTCTACTAGCCTGAACAAATTACTCCCCACCTTTCCAAAGTCTTTTTCTTTCTTTCTACCATGGGTGTGGTATCACCCAACTGGTATGTTATTCTGGGATTACTGCTACCCATGTGCACTACTTTGCATTTATCAATGTTAAAGGTCAATTGCCACTTTTTGGCCCAGCTGCTTAATTTTTTTTTTTTTTTTTTTTTTGAGTCTTGTTGCAGTAGTATGCCTTTGTTCCTATCATTAACCACTTATTCAGTCACTAATACAAAATGTGAATATTAATATTAGTAGTGGTAAATGATACCAGGAGGGAAGATTTTTGGCCCTCCCCCTCCACAATTTGCTCTTTCCTGGAAAGAGCACCCGTTTGTTCCCTCAACAATCCTGTTTCTCTTCTCTGCATCTATTCCAACAAATTCATGTCCTCCCTAAAATGAGGCTTACAGATTTGTAATCACTCAAAAGGTACTTAAGAGTGGCCTAATCACTGCCTTTTTGCAACAGGATAATCAGTTCCTTGTTCCCATTGGCAAAAATTCCTGTATATGACAGAAAAAACCCCATCAACTATAACAGCAACCTGTCTGCACTGCTCATAGAACTTCACATTTGACGGCACAATTACCCCCAGGTCTTTTTAATTTTCCATTACTCTGGGTGTGATACCACACAGCCAATATCTGAGATTACTGCAACCCATATGAAATACCTCACATTTGTCAATGTTAAACTTCAACTGTGACTTCTGAAGCTCAACTGTCTAATTTGTCAAGATGTTCACGAAGTAGCATATCCTGATTACTCTGTCAACCTTCTTATCATCTGCAAACTTAGACATTAAGCCTGATATACTTTAATCAATATCACTAATAAATACAGAAAATAACAATGGGTGCAGCACAGAACCCTGGAGACTCCACTAATAATATCAGTCCCAAAAAGAGCACTGCCCATTGATTACCATTCTTTATTTTTCTACCCAACCATCCCGTTATCCATAGTAACTTGCCCTTCATGTTGAACTGCTCTAATTTGTATAGCAGTCTTTATATACAACAGTATCAATGCTTTTTCCAAACTCTATGTATACAATGTCAATTATTTTTTTGTATCCAGTTCCTTCACTACTGTGTCACAATATCCAAGACTGGCCAGACAAGATTTCTCCCTAACATATCTATGTCATGACTGCAGTATGACAGCATTACTTCTTTCACCGGTGACTCCATTATTTTCCCTGGAACAGAAGTTAAATTCGCAGGTCTATAATTACTTGTGCCATGCTTTGAACCCCTTTGTGAAATGGAGATACATTAGCACATCTCCAGTCTATAGAGACCTCCCCTGAATCCAAGGATGTTCTCATAATCGTGGCTAAAGGTTTTCTTACCTCTGTTTCTACATCCCTTAATATAATTGGATTGTTTCATCCACCTCATATGTAAAGGTGCCTTTATTATGTTTAGCTTCAACAAGTTCTCTTCCATTTTTCTCTCAGTTATCACAAAACCATTCAGCTCCCTGTTTAGAAATTGATACACTTCTGGCATCTCCATCCCTTAAAAATTCCTCATGTGCGAATAGAGATGCAAAATACCTGTTCAGTTTGTCAGCAACCTGAGCAGTGTCATCAACAGTTAAACCATTCATATCTGGTGGACCAATGTGCTTTGTCCCCTTTCTTATAGTATTTACATAAGCAAAGAAGTCTTTGCTGCTTATTGTTGTATTCTTTGCCAAAGACTTCTCATAATCTGTCTTAGCTTGCCTAAACTCCTTTGTGAATTAACTGAAGACTAGTTTATAACTATAGGTTTGTGTATAGCCTGATAATTTACATGCATGCCATGCATTTTTCTTCTCTTCCAGTTCATCTGATATCCATTTAGGTTTAAGCATTGAACAGATCTGGTATAAAAAGCCTAGTAACATCTACAGATACATCCCTGAATGTGTCTCATTTAGAATTTGCCATTGGTGACTTCATCAGCTGGTTCCACTAGGTCACCTTTACAAAAGCAAAAGCCTTTTCCCTTCCCTTTGACAGTATTACATCTTGCAGAACCAGGGTCTCTCCCTAGTTGCATTCAGAACTATTATTGTTGTCTTCTTGTGTACCTATTAGAACAATTTAATAGTCTTTTATGGAATCAGGCACATGGACCTGTATACGGTATTTAGGATGAAGTCTAATCACTGACTTTTACAGTGAAATAATTGCCTCCACCTTAAATGCCAGAATTCCCATATATCACTGAGAGTTCTTCGTGTGCTATCCTTGCAGCTTTATTACTACACTGTTGAAAGAACTTAAAGTCAATCTGCATAACAGCTCTAAGATCCTTTTCACTGTCTACTTGCACCACTTGATAATTTAACTTGGAATTACTGTGCCCCAGATGCAGAACCTTGCATTTAGTAGTATTAAAGCTTAATCGGCATTTTTTAAGACCCGATGCAGCAACATTCCCTGGTTCTCATTGTTAGCAGCCTGCCAAAATTTATAACATCAGCAAAATTTACATGAAACATACAATATCATAAATGTCAATATATCTCTTTATACATTAAAAAAAAGTTTTCCTCCTAGTGATATTTATTCGAGCCAATAGGAGAAGAGGGCAGGGCAATACGTCACTACAAATGCAATTATTTATTGACAACTGCCTCCATAATGTTTGCCAACCACATGAACATGCTACTTTTTTTTTCTTCAAAATGTGCCGCGATCTACCATATCACCGTTTTATGCATATTTATAAATAGTTTAAATATTTGTATAGTTTGTAAATAGTCCTGATCTTTCAGATGTAACAATATTCCTCATGCATTATGGAACCTGAAGCAAAAGGCCTTTGGCTATAATCTATTATTTGGGTACCACTTGTCTCTGACCATGGGCGTGTTCGTAGAACAGAGTGATTGTACAGTCGAGTTCTGTGATTGAATCCCCAGTTCACAAAGGGAGATCAAAAGGTAATATGAGTAATTACAGAGCTGTTAGCTTAATATCAGGAGAAAATAATGGAGTCACTGGTTAAAGAAGCAGTTATACTAGTCAAAGCATGGATATGTTAAGGGGTGGTCTTGTCTGACCAATCTGATTGGATACTACAGAACAAAGGAACTGGATGCAAAAAATAATTTTGATATCACATACTTGGATTTCTGGAAGGCTTTTGACACTGTTGCACATAAAAGACTGCTGTACAAACTACATCAATGTGGCATTAAGGGCAAGTTACTGCTATGGATAAAGGGATGGCTGAGTGGGAGAAGACAGAGAGTGTGGCTATCAATGGGCACTGCTCTTCGTGGACTAATGCTATTAGTAAAGACACCCAAGGTTCAATGTTGGGCCCATTGTTGTTTTTTTAATATTTATTAATGATATTAATGAAAGTATATCAGGCTTAGTGTCTAAGTTTGCAGATGATACAAAAGTTGGCAGGGTGGGTAATGACAGTAATTAATGTAAGTTACTGCGTATGGATAGCAGTAATCCCAACTTTGTGGCACTACATTCAACATAGTGGAATATGAAAAAGACTTAGAGTAATTGTGTAGTTAAATATGAAGTTCTCTGAGCAGCACAGACAGGCTACCAGAACAGATCATGGGGGTTTTGTCAATCAGGGATGGCCAACTTAATTTGTGATACGATCTACTTTTTTTCTTCAAAATGTGCCACAATCTACCATCTCAAGAATTTCACTGCACATGGTTAAAAAAGTTAATCAACACATATTGAAAAATGTTGTTTATAAATTTTAAAATTAAATACAATTCAGAATTCTTATTTTAAATTCATACGTATTCAAATTTTTAATTTACGTGAAATTTGTGTCTTAATATCATCTGCCAAGCTTTCAAGATCAGGGATATACTGTGATAAGGCCAACCGTAAAGAATCTTTATGCAAGTCCATAAGAGTAGAGCGATTCTTCGTCTTTGTTTGTTTCAAATAGGAAAAGGCCAATTCACATAGATATGTGGAACCAAAACAGGAATTTTTTTAAAAGTTCATTGCATTTTTTTACATTTGGGTACTTTTCTCGGCAAACATATTTCCAAAAGTCTTTCTCTGATGACCTGGCTTTTAGGAAGATATCGTTTCGCAATGTAATAATTTCATTTTAAAGTAATATTTTCTTTCTGAAATTTGTTTCGTAACTAAGTTGACATTAAATGGACAAGAAATATATTGAACAATGTCTTCAATTGTTTTAAAATCACTGATCTGGTTTCAAAATCATCCACAAATTTCTCAATTTCAGCAACATAATTGAGATTTCAATTTCAGTGTAATTCAAAAACATGATATTTTTGCAAATGACCTTGCATATTTGCAAAATGATCGAATTTTTTTTCTTTGAGATCCTTAGCCATTGCCAAAAATTGATATTTATAAGCAGAAATACTACTAATCATGTCACCCACATTTTTATTTTTTCTTTGTAATTTCAAATTCTAATTTAATAGTGAAATCTGCCAAAAAAGGCAGCTCACACGACAACTCCATATCTTGTAGCTGCTGATAATCATCTCCCCTTTGATTAACAAATATTTTAATTTCATTCAGCAAATTTCAAAATCTCTGTAGAAACTTACCCTGACTCAGCCACCTAACATCTCTGTGTAATATCAGATCTGGTTAATTTTCATTGAGTTGAATTTTGAAACGTCGCCTTTGAAGACATTATCCTCTGATAGAATTCACAATTTTGAAAGCTATGTCCATAACACTTTTATTTTAGTATTTAATCTTTTTCTGGCTAACACTTGGTGGATGATACAGCAGTAACTCAAAAAATCTGGGAATCCATCATCCTTTTGGCACATGCGATGAGTCCGTTAAGATGCCCTGTCACTGCTTTAGCTCCATCTGTTGTTATTGATACGAGCTTAAATAGTGCTAATTTAAATTTTTCAATAAAATTTTTGAATGCATTAAATATATCAAGACCTCTGGTTCTTTCTTTTAATGAAACCATGGCCAGCAGCTCTTCTCTACCGGCAGAATCATCGAAAACCATACGAATAAAAACAAGCAATTGAGCTGTATCACTGACGCCTGTAGATTCATCCAGTTGTAAATATAATATGTAAATATGATAAAAATGAGCATGAAATTGCTCACTCACATTTTTACTCATTTTTCAATGCGATGCATCACAGTATTTCGAGATAATTGCAGATCTTGAAGAGCACTTTTAATTCCATTTTTGCTCTTAAAATTTTCAAAAAGAGAATCTGTTATTTCTAAAAATGCATCTTTGATGAATTGACCATCAGAAAATGGTCTGCATTGTTTTGCAAGATGACTCACTTTAAATGATGCTACAATTACTGCTTTAGATTGTAAATTAGGTATCATGAAGAAATTTTGTTGTGTGAATAATCTGGATTTAAGTTCTTTTAATTTATTTTTTCTAAGGTCACTATTAGGCAGAAAATCCGATTGGTATTTACGATAGAGTGCATTGAAGTGCCTTTCTAAAAATCAAACATTTTTTTTTTTATCATTACAAAAAAGTAGTCTAGTTTTATGAATACTACAAAAAAAGAGCTTGACTCTTTTTTTGTAGTATTCATTTTAAGTCAAAGGGTATTAAATTAACATATAAGTACTGTCCAGTTATTAATATTAAGTAAGCTAAATAAGAATTCGATTTACACTTCATTTTCCACTGCTTGAAAGTGTTACCTTTTTCAGATCTTACAATACATGGAAAATCTTGCACATGGGTCTCCTGAATTTTACATTGTATTTCTTTGGCATCTTACTAAAAGTCATTGTTAATTAGCTTCCCATCATAGAAGTAAAATGAAATAGCACACAATAAAGTGTTTCTAATTTGCAATGTAGACTAAATAATAGCAACCTGATATCTAATCTGTTAGGATAGAGCTGGAAAAGGAATTAGAAAATGTGAATTGGAATATCATCGGTTTGGATGAAACAAGAAGAAGAAATGAATCACTTATAAGCTTTCATGAAATCCAAGTATATGATACAAAATTATTTTTTGCATCCAATTCTTTTGTGACCACGTTGTAGTATCCAATCAAATTGGTCAGACAAGACTTCCCCTTAACAAACCCATGCTGTGTCTGAACTATTACTGTAGTCTTGTCTAGGTGATCCTGTATCACCTCTTTAATCAGTGAGTCCATTATTTTCCACGGAACACAAGTTAAATTGACAGATTTATAATTATTTGTGTCGCCCTTTGTGAACTGGGAATACATTTGCACATCTCCAGTTCATGGGGACCTCCCCTGAATCTAAGGATACTCTCATAATTAGGACTAAGGGTTTGCATGCTTCCCTTGCTAACTCCTTCAATATAATTAGATAGATTCCATCCATCCTAGGTGCCTTTTTTAGTTTAACTTCAACAATTTCCCCTCCACTTTGCTCAGTTATTACAAAATCACTTAGCTCCCTGTTAAAGTTTGATAAACTTCTGGCATTTCCCTCCTTGAATAACTCCTCATGTGTGAATATAAATGCAAAATACTCATTCATAGTTGAACCATCTATGTTAAGCAGACCAGTCTGATTCATCCCCTTCCTTCTAGAGTTTACATAAGTAAAGAACTCTTTGCTGTTTTCTTTGCATCCTTTGACAAGGATTTCTCGTAATCTGTCTTTGCCTGCCTAACTTCCTTTGTGACGATTACAGACAAGCCATTGGCTTCTGTGTCGCCTGAAATTTATACGCATCACATGCATTTTTCTTCTCTGCCACAAGCCTCATTAATTCATCTGACATCCATTTAGGTCTGAATGATGAACAGTATTTCTTAGTTGGTACGACAAGCTTAGGTCCCTGAAGGCTTCCCATTTAGAATTCACCATTGGTAACATCATCAGTTGATCCCACTGTATACAATTTAAAAACTGTCTGAGGCTACTGTAGTCACCTTTACGAACACAAAAACCCTTTCTTTTACCCTTGATCGTAGTTACATCTTTAAGTAAATCTCACATCAGCACACTGTGATCACCTAGTGGTTCCTTTATCTGTAAATCCTTAATGCATGAATAATCACTGCTGATAATCAGATCAAGGGTATTACTCCCTCTGGTTGCCCCTCGAAAATGTTGCTGTAGAAAACAATCCTCCAATAAATCCATAAAAGTCTTGCTAGCGTGCGACTGACCAACCCACAAGTTCTAGTCAATACCTGGAGAGTTAAAATCCCCCATTACAAGACATTCTTATTTACTAGCCCACTCTATTTCTCTGCACAACTGTTCATTGTACTCATCAGAGTCAAAACGGCTATAACACACTCCTACTCTCATTTTCTCTTTTCCAGTGTTTATGCCACACCAAACAGACTCATCATTGCACTGTCCACCCATGTCAACTGGATGCATTTCCTTAGATTTTGTGTTTCTTAACTAACAGCATAATCCCTTCTGCCTTCCTACCCTGTCTGTCCTTTCTGTACACATTGTACTCCCCAAATTCCAATTCTGCACTTTTTATATCTGTGTGATACCACGTCTCTGATATCCCAACAATATCTGCCTTGGATGCCTTGATCAGCACTTGAAATTCATCAAATTTATTTACTATACTTCTAGCATTGGTGTACATGCAAGTATACATGCATCTGTTCTTACTGTCAGTTACTCTGACACAGCTCATGTATTTACTTGTCCCACAGCAACTTGCTTTCTAGGCTGCTGCTCATTACAATAGAAGCAGTACAAGAATTACTTTTGCCTCTGCCTGCAGCTACTGTTAATGTTTTAGTCTGTGATCCCCCTAAGCTGGTGGTTTTCCAACCCACCTAACACTGCCTCGATAGCATCAGCAAATATTCTTGCAGCCTTTCTATTTAAGTGTGTCCCATCCCTGTAGAAGCAGTCTTTCCTGTTAGTAAACACAGACCACGGCGAAAAAAATTCTACCCCGTGAGCCTTGCACAATCTCTCCAGGGCCGAACTGATTTTCAAAGCTCTCATCATATACCCTCTCTTATTGTGTCTGGGCAGAATTGCAGACACTTTCAAATTTAATCCTAACTCACGACTTTTTTTCAGCATTGATCTGTACTTATTATTATTATTATTAGCTGTATGGTGCAAGGAAGCCTGAGGCATATGCTGCACCAGCCAAAAAAAAAAAATTCTGAATTACCCTGAGTGAAAGAGAGAGAGAGAACAAGAGTCAGAAGTAGAAGGGAATTGCCAAGAAAGAGAAGAATGATGATATCCAGCTCAGGATCCTGCTTTTTTTGCCAATTTTTTGTTAAGTAAACCTGTAGATCTCTTACTCTTAAGGTCATTAGGGCCAACGTGTACAACAATATCACGTTGGCCCTAATGACCTTAAGTCCACTTAATACCACCTTTTGTGCCCTTAAAAGATATCTGCCCTAGAAAGCGTACGAGCTTATGTAGCATCAGCCAAAAAAAACATTACCACCTTTTGCCCCCGGCATACATACCCTGGTTCTGTTCCACATATCCTTTTTGCATAATATATTCCCCATCTCCCTCACAATAGTCTCCAACAATAACTACTCCTTGTGGGACCAGCACATTCTGCATTGGAGATTGCTGCTGTGTTGCCTGATGCACAGGAGTGAGCTCTGCCATTGAGAGCTTGATGGGTCCCTCATATTAATTTCTTCGAGGGTATATACCCTACATCTCAAACTCTTATATAGATGCCCATCTGAACGCTAAGTTTATGGCTAATTTCTTGGCACTCTAAGCACACACAAAGACATGCTCCTTGGCTAGATCATGTCCTGTTCTAGACAGGTCTGCAAACATTTCACATTTTGCACCTTTTTTCCCCGACTGTGATCCATTGGAGAATCGCCCCCTTCAGTTCTCCCATGAGCCACAGTACAACTGTTACTAGTCTGGGTCATGATTCCGTTAAAGTATAATTTAATTAACAATGAAATTTAATAAGATTAATAAATTTTACTGATTAATTGATAATACTATACTAGTCTAACAGATTTCTAATACAGTGCTACATATTTTGCTATTTAGTTTTATGTTAAACTTTATGCTATGAAGTTTGGGATTTATGCTACGGAATTCTGTATTGTATAACAATGGCAGCAAGTTACGAATGGTAAGGTCTACGGACATTAAGTATTAACTTTCAAAATCGCTATCTAAATTCAAATAAACCAAGGAGCTTGACTAGGACTATAAAGCTACTTATAGAAAATAATTTAGTATAACAATTAAGTCAATAAAATGACTAAATATATATAAAAACTTAGCATTCACCAGAGCTGCAAAAATCTTGGCCAACCTTGTAATAACTTCATAACATAAGCCAGAAATGCTGCTCATTTGGGTATTTGGGATCAAAATTGGGCTGAAACATTTTATACATTATTGTTTATCAACAGGCAACAACTGCCAGGTCAGAAGAGTGAATAATTAATAATTTTGACAATGAATACAATCATTAACTGTATTTAGCAGTCACACACATGCTTGAATCGTAATCCACTTAAACATGGACATTACTGCACTTTTGCACTTCATTCCACTACCAGCTATGTTGGGCCTGAGGACCAACAAAATATATGCTGGAAATTTGGTACTGATCTAACTTTTCTTTCTTGTTACATCTGAATATCCAGAATGGAATGAGAGAAGAGTTGTTAATGAATTAAAAAATTTTTACAAATGGTCTCTTCCTTCTGATCATTTCAGATGAACACTGGCCTATCAGAAATCCATAGGAAAAAATTACCTTTTAACGATTTTCTCTAGTTTCACTCAACTGTCTTTTTTAACACTAGTGGGCAAGTTTCTCTTGAGGTAGAACAACTTAGCATGGATATATCAGATCCAAGTTTCTCATCTTAATTATCTGTCTGTTGTTTATGGGAAAAATGGAGTTAGGTGCTGACCACCCAAGATTGAACACACACACATTTGAACCAAAACATTACCAAACACAATAAAAATCTTAATAAAATTCTTTTTATGGACGCAAATCAGTACTTGAATTGTGCTTTATTCCCTAAAAATGAGTAAAATTCTTGAAAAAAGTGTGAAAAGGAAGTGTCCTGGTGAAGATACTACAGATTCAGGGAGAAAAAGAAGAGCAATGTTGATAGAAGAAAAATATGAAATTGTGAAATGCTTTGAACGAACATGTGATATTGCTACAGGCCTAAATGAGGCAACAATGAGAACAATTAGAAAGAATGCAGAGAAAATAAAAGCAACTTTCATAACAGGAACAACTCAAATTGTAACAAAATCCATTAGATCAAGACACAAAGAATTGGAAGAGGTGGAATGTCTGTCATCTGTTGGGATAGAAGATCAAACAAACAAAGGACAAGTTTGCTTATGATAGAAGCAAAAGCATTAACAATATTTTATTATGTAATAATCATAATAAAATACGAATTTTATTAAGATTTTTATTGTGTTTGGTAATGTTTTGGTTCAAATGTGTGTTCAATCTTGGGTGGTCAGCACCTAACCCCATTTTTCCCATAAAACCTGTTATTTATATTGCACGATTTTGTTTGCACAAGGATTTCTAGGAACACAACTATCATGTTATATGAGGACTGACTGTATTTGTTGTTGCACTACCCTTCCAACAAAGACAAAAGGTATGGTATCAAAGCATACAACCTCTGTTTACCCAAGAACAACACTTAAAACATTTGTGTATATGCAGGAAAAAGTGACACTCTAGAGTGGTCATGGTCACACACATCATTCTGTAATTCTGAAGCTCCATGAAGGACTATTAGATGAAGGATGTTTCCTTATGCCAACAAATTCTACACAAGTGTGTCACTAGCCGAGAAGCTACTGTAGAGAGGAACTTTCCACAGGGTCATTCAAAACATCAGAAGTGACCAAAGTTGTTCACTATTCTTCAGGAGTGACCTTGTGAAAACTAAACAAAAAGAGAGAGGAACCTTGGCTCTTGAAAAAAAGGGCAGAATAAAATTGATGAAATGGACAAATAAGCAACCAGTGCTCAAGATTACCACTTGCAAGAACCACTGATGCATACTAGTTGAAACTACACAGAAACATAGAGAACTGGTGAAACCTAACATTGTGGTTTGTCAGCTACAAGATTGCCAGAAAAGGTTGTTGATCTGTCTGATCAGGTGGCATTATAGTACTCAAGTCTTCAAAAGTTTGTGAGGTTGTAGGGAAAATTTGCAATAGAGATGCTCTTTGGAACAGCCAGTGAATTCCTGTATAATACACAAAAAGTTCAGCTCCAATTCAAAGTTGAAAATTTATAAATTTCTAGAAGCTATCAAAAAACAACTTTTGAATGTGACAGTGCTTTCGTAGGAGCAATGTTACACAAAAGTCCAAAGATTCATCACATCCAAATAAAAAATGAATGTTACAGAAAATTCTGCCAGGATGAGGTGGAAGGGGGGGGGAGGAGAGAACCAGCTAATGCCAAAGCCAAGACGACAACATTATGAAAATTGTGAAGGATAGTCTCCAATGTCTCTGGGCTGTTTGTACACCCAAAGTAAACACTTAAGTGTTACTTGTTCTATTATATTATATTATATTCTTATTTTCCTGTTGTTTTTTTTAATTTATTAGATATTCAGGAAGGGTCATGTCGATTATGAATGAGGTGGCAGCCATTGATAGAAATTAAATAACCATTTCTTTTTGATGAAAAGGAACAATTTTCTTTCTTTATTCAACAAGTAAATATAGTAATTTTTTTTTCACAATAATATACATAATTTTATAATGCTACGTCTGCTAGTATATTACTAAATATTAATTAAATTAAGTGATGTAGTATAAAGATAAGGATGCAACTGTGTCACATTCTCACGAATTTCTACAACCAACTAATGGATAGCTTTGCCTGCAGGGCTTAATATTTGGTCATCAGTGACTCTGCACATTTGGTAGTTACTAAGCAATGAATTCTAGTTTATTAATAAAAAAAATTTAAATATTTGGCTCCTGCACTTTTTACATAAGTTACACTGGTTAAAACTTGTCTGTAAAATGAAAGATACAATAAAGCTTTTTCTTCAGACTCATTAAAGCAGGCAAAATACATTGTACACTTGAAAACTGACCCATACTACATGTATAACCAATCAAGACAGCTTGAAAGAGTGGAAGAAACCTGCTCAAAACCACTAACCTGTACTTGCCAATGACTTACCAACTGACCCCTTATCAGTAGTTTCTTGAAACCTTAAGGTACCCTTCATGAAATTAGCACCAAACACCTTATCTGTCAAAGTGAATACCAAATTTACTAAACAAATTCCTTCTACCAACTAGGGTAGCAACACTCAGAAAAATTTCCAACCTAAACCTCTCATGATATAATTAGCAAGAGTTACAAACAAAGCACAACTGCAGACACAGACAGTAAGGCTAGTCGATTCAAGCTTATAAACAAATAAATGTAATCCTCAATCAACAACAGCATATTCCCAAAGAAAGCAATTAACACATTCACTCCTGCCTATATTTGAGAGTGCATCCCTCTCAAAAATTTAAAGCATACCACATAATAAAAACAGTGGAGCATGCATTTAATTTTGTAAATCCTTACTGTAGTTTTCAGTGTGATGTGCTGTATGCTGTAGTTTTCAGTGTTGAGGAACAACTCCTTTAATACCCATCTAAAAATAAATAATTGGTGAAAATTAAAGTCTGGAATTCATAACTAAAAGTGAAAACTTACTTTTGGGCTGAACTGTAAATTGGAAAAAACCTCAAAATTTTATCACAAGTTTATTCCGTGTACATAAACTAACTAAAACACAAGCAAAGAACAAATGCAACTATGTACCAAGTCTATAACCAAAAACCAAGCATTGCTGAAAATAGTGCAGAGTTCAATCAGTATGCTAATACTGAGCAGTTAATTTCATGTACACAATTTCATGGACTTATTTTTACAGCACTCATTTACTAACTGCACATATGTGTCATGGCACAACAATTGCATGCTGTTTTATGTATAAGCATCGGTGGTGGAGAACATGCTAAAAGAAACAAAAAAAACCTGGCCTTTTTTTTTTTCTGATACAGAAATAAACAGTGATGAATACAGTAAAATAATATTTAAAAAAATATCAATAGTGAAAAATAATTTCTAATGATGAATCTTACCTTGGTGCCAAAGAAAAAGGGCACGTTATAACAAGCTGAACTTACCTCATTAATTAGAACCTTATCACTGCCAATTATAGCACGTTTGTTCTCTAAATGATAGTTGTAATGCCCATTTTGATGGTCCTGATAGCCTTGTATACAAAGATTTAAGGAATGAAGTGTGATGTCTGGAAAAAATAAAAAACAGAGGTGCAGGACAAGCAGTTCTGCATAAGTAAACCTGCTACTAAAACAGTCCTTACAAAAATTTAAAGCATACCACATAATAAAAACAGTGGAGCACGCATTTAATTTCATAAATCCTTACTGTTCAATTGTAAAACATGAAAATGGTAATAATTACTTTGAGTTTAATACTATAAAAAACTGATGGGTGTCTTGGATGGTTTCTGTTGTAACACATTATTTTACACTGTTGTCCACAACAGCATCCCTACCACAATTACCATAATGCACTTACTATTATCTATGCATGAATGAAATAAAGGAAACCAATTTGATTCCCAATATATGCATGGACTGCAGCTTCTTCAAAAGAACTGTATAACTGAAATGAACTATTTAATTTCTCTCAAAACAGTTCTTTCCAAATACAAGGACGATTAGCTTTCATATTCTTTCAAAGCCAAAGAAATAGCAATTTATTTGCTATCCACTTGAACAGAAAAAGCTGATCCATCATGGATGTCTGGAAAAAAAAATCCCAGATAACCTCCTTCAGGTTATCTGAATAGTATGTGGAACCCATATTTGATGGCAGATTTCCCAATAAGTGCAATAAGTGAGCACTTGAAGTCTCACACTTAACAAGTGAAATAATGATTAAGTATCAAACAAGAAATGAAAAGAAAATATAAACAACAAAAGTCTTTTTTTTTGTTGTTGCTGCTGGAGTGCACCTTGTCAAAAATCATTTTTGTTTTTCTGTTTTTTTTGGTTTGCACAGTTTAATTAAAATGTGGGATTATCTTACCATTAAGATACCCTTCCCTGTGACTGTTCTTCAGGTTCTCTGTAAGATATGACATCCATATTTAGCAGCAGATTTCCCTCACCGTGTTATCTCATACCGTGCCACTAAGGGAATCCACATAATTCTGGTACAAAAAAAAAGAAAAAAAAGTGGCTGGTGAGTTTCACCTGAAGAGAACAATTCTGATGACTGCTTCCAAAACAATACAACTTTTTTCAGCCTTTCTTGAAAATAACTGAAGGAGAATTATTTGATTTCTGTACACATTCCTGAATTCATTATTATTGTTAAAAGTTAGTGCATTTCATATATATTAAACATAAATTTTTATACTTGACGTTAATCCAGTTTGAAAAAAAAAAAAGTGTGTTGTGATGGAATAAAACAGGTGATGATTTTATTCTTAAATATTTAAGGTAAAATAGGAACTGAATGTGAATGAGTAGTTAAACTGAGTCCCAATTCTCTGTGGTCCAGAAGCCCCTACTTTACTGTTTTACTGATTTGTCCTGCTTGCTTACATAAGTTTTATCTTCTTCTGACATTACAAACTACATTCATTGTTTAATATTGGAATATTTCTTGCAAAAAAATAATATGGCATATAAGTTGACCTGATGTATAAGTTGGCCACTATTTTTTCCCCTGAAATTTTATGCTTAATTGAATAAGTCGACCCCCTTTTTACAGTCATCTTTTGAATCTTGCAGAGTTGATATTTTACAGTAAACTCTGCATTATAAACTACTGCCTACTTTTTAATTTAAAAATTAAACAGTAGTTGTCAAAATTTGCAGATGATGTAAAGATTGGTAGAGCTGTAAATTATCAGTGCCAAGCAGCACTCCTTCAGGATAACTTGAACAACTTCAAGAATGGTCCAAAAAGTGGCAGCTAAGTTTTAATGCAGAAAAAAACAAGGTTTTACACTTGGGAAATAGTGACCCCAAAATAACCTATACACTCGACAGGTTTGAATTAAAAACAATAGAAGAAGAAGAAGAGGATCTGGGAGTTATGATATGAGCAGATATGAAGTTTTTGAGCAGTTTAAATAGGTGGCCAGGAAAGCCCATAGGAAAGCACATGAATGATTTATCAAATATTATCTTGTAATGATAAGGAAGTCATAATCCCACTGTATAAGGCAATTTTAAGGCCACATTTGGCCTTAAAATTGCCATACTTGGATCCATACTGTATCCAAGTATGGAGACCTTATTTGAAAAGACATTGAGCTTCTTGAATGGGACTTTCTATATTCTATGATGTATTTTAGACCAGTGCACAAAAAAGCAATATATCTAACAAAAATGACTGATCATAAATCAAATTCATATTTGTGTATAATGTACACTGGTGTTCAGAGAAAGTGCATCACCCTTTAAAATTGTAATTGTCGTCCGAATAACGTAAGTATATGGCAATTTTTCTTGTAGATTTTATCAGATAAGATTGACACGCATAGGTGATGATGTAATATTGCATCAGCTGTTACTGTGAACTATATAAGCATGCTCTGCAAGGATTACAGTCATTCCTCGTTTGTGTCAGGATGGCGAGTTACGTGTAGTTGACGCCACGGAGAAAGAGTGCTACTGTTACTTTATGTGAGAAAGAATGTTCTTCCCATCATATTGCTTACAGAGTGTCTTGTAATCAGTCGACAGTGAGCAGATTTCTTTCCAAACTCAAGAATACTGATAACACACCTGCTGATAGTTCTAAACCTAAACAAGACCGTATTTTGAAGTGCTTATGCCTTAAAAACCATAAAGCTTCTTCGTCTGAGCTGAAAAGAGAATGGGAAGAACACACAGGAGTGGTAGCAAGTGCAGTAACAGTCAGAAGATCTTCTTCAAAAATGGACTTGTAGCCTGTCGTATTAGTATTAGTAATGGCCACATGGTGCAAGAAAGCCTATGGCTTATGTTGCACAGGCCAAAAAAAAAAATAAATAAAATAAATAATAATAATTAGTAAAAGAAAAAGAAATTAAACCTATCATCCTATGCGCTTCCCTGACCTGAAGGTACTATCCAGATGCCGCTTGAATTTCCCCAAACTGTCAGCCTCTACCACCCATGTAGGCAACTTATTCCAGTAATTTATAACTCTCTGGCTAAAATAAAACTTCCTGCAGTCCAATCTAAACATTCCCCCCCCCCCCCGTAACTTGAATTTATGTCCCCTAGTTCTAGCATCATTTATAACCTTGAAAATTTCATCCTTATTCATTTTACTGATGCCTCTCAGAGTTTTAAACACCTCAATCAAATCTCCTCTATGGTGTCTAGTTTCCAAACTCTGCAACCCACATATTCGAAGTCTTTCTTCATATGGACACCCTTTTGCTGATCTCATCAGGCGAGTTACTCGTCTTTGCACACTTTCAAGAAGCTCGATGTCTTTCTTTAGGTGCGGTCTCTATACTTGAACATGGTATTCCAAGTGTGGTCTGACAAAAGCCTTATATAATGGGATTATCACGTCCCTATCTCTACTTGCAAAAGTTCGATAGATCATCGATAGGACACCATGGGCCTTCCTTGCAACCTGTTTACAATGCTCAGAGAATTTCATGTCTGACCGTATCGTAACACCCAAGTCCCTTTCCTCCAGTACTGGGTTTAGTTGAACTCCACCAAGTGAATAAGTTATTTTGGGATTACTGTTTCCCAGGTGTAATACCTTACACTTTGTTGGATTAAAGCATAGCTGCCATTTTTCTGACCATTCCTGAAGTCTATCTAGGTCTCTCTGAAGAAGCTCAGCTTGACAGTGATCATTAACTACTCTACCAATTTTAACATCATCTGCAAATTTAGACATCACGCCCTCTATCCCTTCATCGATGTCGTTTATGAAAATTAAAAACAACGGTGGTCCTAATACTGATCCTTGGGGAACCCCACTTCTTACATCAACCCAATCTGAGGAATAGCCATTTATCACAACCCTCTACCTCCTGCCCTGAAGCCAAAATCCATCTAAGGATTTTCCCAGTGATTCCAACCTGTTCCAGCTTATAAAGCAACCGCTCATGTGGGATTGAGTGAAAAGCTTTGCTGAAATCATTCCCTAAATCCAGCTCGTGAGTGACCCTTTCAAAATAGTGAACCAGATTTGTTAAACATGATTTTCCCTTTACAAAACCATGCTGAGTATCCTTGAGAATTTCAACTCGATCCAAATGATCCTGAATTCCACCCTTGATCATTGCCTCCATGATTTTCCCTACCACTGAAGTCAGACTGACAGGTCAATAATTTCCCACTTCACTCTTAGAGCCACCCTTAAGTATGGGAGATACATTGGCACTTTTCCAATCCAAGGGAATCTCCCCAGAGTCTAGTGATGCTCGCATAATTAGCCTCAATGGTTCAATGCGCTCACCTGCCACCTCCCTTAAGATTATAGGGTATATTCCATCAACTCCAGGAGCCTTAGTGGCCTGTAGGCTCAAAAGTTTTTTCATTAAATAATCTTGCGAAATTTCAATATCATTAATTACATATTTTTCAACTTCACTCCCACAATTTCCCATTGTCAAAAAAGGTTTTTCATTTGTAAATATCGATGCAAAATAACTGTTCAGTTCATCTGCAATGGCAGCTGGTGTATTTACTACTATCCCTTTCCCTTACGTAAAGGTCCGATCTGGTTTGTCCTGCTCTTCTTGGCATTTATATATGTGAAGAATTCCTTATCCCCCTCTTTGCTCCGTTTGCTAGTGATTTCTCATAAACTGCCTTTGCCTGTCGAACCTTTTCTGTGGCTCTATTACAGATCACCTTGTAGCTGTTATAGGCTTCAGTACTTTTTATTGCTCTGTAACTTTTCCATGCCACCTTTTTCTGCTCAAGTAATGTGGCAACTTCACTATTCATCCAACTTGGAACCCTCCTCGTGGAGTATTTTTTTAATGGTATATATGCATTCAAGGCATCTGTGATTAATGTTTTAAAAGCATACCACAGTTCAAATGTATTCATTCTCTGCACGATATCTACCCAGTTAATAGAGGCCATTTAGTACCTTAAGGCATCGTAATTTCCTTTTCTGAAATTAAAACCCATTCCTTTGCCTTTACTGTTATGTCATCTGATTCATGGGTGATGATGAGGTCTAGGATATTCTTTTCTCTGGTACTTTCCCTGACATGTTGATACAGTCTGTCCTCGTATAGCACGATAGTTGTGTTCCTAGAAACCCTCGTGCAATGCAAAATCGTGCAATATAAACAACAGGCCCTATGGGAAAAGTGGGGTTAGGTGCCGACCACCCAAGATTGAACACACATTTGGAACCAAAACATTACCAAACACAATAAATAATCGAGTAATTTTAATCGTTATAAAATACTTACATATTTTATAACGATTAAAATACGTAATAAAAATAATATTATAATATATTTTTTTATTATAATATAATAAATAATAAAAAATATTTATTTTTATTATTTATTTAAATAATAAAAATTTATTAATAAAATAGTAAAAAATTATTATATTAAATAAAATAGTTGTATTAAAATACGTATTTTATAATATGTAAGTATAAATTATAATAATACGTAAGTCGTAATAAAATGCTTATGTATTTATTACGACTATTACGTAATAAAATATTGCTAATGCTTTTGCTTCTATCATAAGCAAACTTGTTTTTTGTTTGATTTTCTATCCAAACAGATGACAGACATTCCATCTCTTCCAATTCTTTGTGTCTTAATCTAATGGATTTTAATTACACTTTGTGTTGTTTCTGCTATGAAAGTTGTTTTTATTTTCTCTGCACTCTTTCTAATTCTCGGCGTTGCCTCATTTCGGTCTGTAGCATGTGCAATATCACATGGTCTTTCATTTTACTCAAAGCGTTTCACAATTTCATATTTTTTCTCTATCGACAGAGGCGGACTGGCCATAAGCCTTACCCGGGAAATCCCGGTGGGCCTGAGGCCGGTGTGATTTTGGCCATAAACTGTAGTATGAGGCCGCTATAAATTTTCCCGGGTAAGAATTTTTGACCCAGTCCGCTTCTGTTTATCGATATTGCTTTTTTTTTTTCTCTCTGAATCTGCAGAGTCTTCGCCAGGACGCTTCCTTTTCACACCTTTTAAGTATTTTACTAATTTTTAGGGAATAAAGCATAATTACAAAACGAGGAGGCACGCTTGATACACATAAACAAAGCTGCGCCCGTGTAGCAACTGAATAAACAACACCGTAAAGGCCGAGTGCTACTATTAACTATTATATATTATATATAATATAATAGTTATAATATATTATAACTATTATCTATTACTATTATATACACTATTCTGCACATTTCTGGGGGTTACTACCATAAAACAATTTCCAGTTGCGTTTCTGCTAGTGGAATCTGTTATAAACTGGTAGTAAACTCCATCTAATTGCAATTGCGATTATATCGATAGCTGGAATTGTGTTGGTTTTTACGTTATTATGGTGAAATGTGTTTCCCCTTCACTGATATAAAAAACATAAATACATTTTCAGAATCTTCTCTTCATTCCTATCGTGTTGCGTTCGGTTGGGGTGATTCTGCGTTCGACTGCCATTTCTTGTAAACACAAAGGCGAATCGTGCATAAGCGAATTCGGTTCGTGTTATATAAGATATCGTTCCCCTATTTATAAATCGCGTATGATCGAATTCGTGTAATGTAAACACGTGTTATACGAGGACCAACTGTACAAATAACAGTCATCTAGTTGATATAAAAATTTTGTTCCCCATGTCGAGTTTCCTTCCCATTTTCTCCAATCAATTAGAGGCAAATTGAAATCACCCATAATAAGACATTGACGCTTACTTGCCCATTCCATTTGTATGTAGAGGCTTTCGTCATAATCTTTACAATCACCTGGTCTGTAGATTACTCCTACTCGCATTATACCTTTGTTTCCAACTATCTCACACCATACAGAGTCTATACTAGCATGTGAAATGTCTGAATCCGGAAAAGCTATCGTCGCACTCAGGCTGCTTCTGATAAGAAGCATTACCCCACCACCCCTTCTTTCTACCCTATCCTTCCTAAATACATTATACAAGCCATACTGAAACTCATCATTCCCAATTTCCGGGTGGCACCACGTCTCCATAAGCCCTATTATGTCTGCGTTACTTGTTTTAACCAACAGTTTGAATTCGCTCATTTTATTGACGACACTTCTAACATTACTCTATAAACAATTAAGACTTACTGTTCTTGTATATTTAACAACCCTAACACAACCTTTGAAGTTTTTTAGGCTCTCTTCCCTGGCGTTAGCTACCCCCTCACTTGAAACGTTTCTGTCCCCAGAACATCTAGATAATATGTCCAGTTGGGGTAACAGATAAGAACTCTTGAGGTATGTGCAAGAGTTACTTTGACCAATATTATCAGATAAACGCATGTCAGTATTACCCACATCCCCAACCCCTAACTAGCAGTTTCCCTGAACCTTTAAGGTATCCTCAATAATACTGGCAAAAACTTTTGCACCACCTTTGTTTAAGTGTATCCCATCTCTACAAAACAAATTCCTTCTACCTACAAGTATGGGCCAAGCTGATAGAAATTTCTCCCCTAAAGCCTTGCAGAGTCCTTCAAGTCTTGAGTTAATCCACAAGGCTTTTAACATATAATCCCTCCTATCGTGTCTGGGCAAAATTGCAGACACATAGACATTGTGGCCTAGCTCGCGGCATTTCCTCAGCATGGTCCTGTATTTTTCCAATAAATCGTCAGATTGTGTACATTTAATGTCATTAGTCCCCACATGAATAATAATATTCTTTTTACCCCCCTTAAAATCTGACAATCTGTTGGTGACATCATTAATAGTTGCTCCCGGCAGACATACCCTGGTTCTACTCCACCTATCCTTATTACAAAAAATATTCCCCATTTCCCTGACAATGGAGTCTCCTAATAAAACAATGTCCTTTTTAACCAGAGTAGTTTGCACTTGGTTTTTCTGTTTTGAGGCCTGAATCAGGTGTGCATCACTTGGTAGATTGCTGGAGTCTTGAGTCCCTGACGAGCTCCCAGATGCATTATTCTCGAAGGCAAGCACCCGTTTTTTCAGGGACTCAAATTGTTCCATCAGTGCACAAAATTGTAATTTAAGATCGGTGCACTCTTTACATCGATCACAAAGAAAATAATCCCCAGCTGAGCTATGATTAGTCACCAGGTCGACCCTGGAAAACATTCCACAGGTTCTGCAACGGATTAAATCATGACTCACCCGTAAATCGCCATCGGCTATTTCCATGTGAGTCATGATACCCTGTGACGTGTTTAAGGCAGATCTTGTAACTACCATTATAAAATTAGCTAAATATCAATGAAAATTAACTTTAAAAAATTATATCTACAATATTATTAAAATCAAACTGTTACAGGAAAACCTATAACAAAATAATCCAACAATATCTAAATAAATATTTAAAAGCACTAATCAACAATCCACTTGACTGAGGAGCCCTGACGAAGCACGTCCGCTCACCTCGAATGCCAACACTGGTATGAATGGTCATCCTAAGAAGACCCTCCTCACACAAAAAAAAATGAAAAAGGCCTGATTAATTTGGTGTAAGGAGCTTGTGAAATGGACCCCGAGCAGTGGAAATCAGTTATTTTCTCGGATGAGAAGAAATTCAACCTGCATGGTTCTGATAGGAGACAAACGATTCGCCGTAGACATGGTGAAGGATACCGTCCAGACTGTATGGTCTACAGTGAAATTCCCTACCAGCCAAATGATATGGGTGTGCATTTTATATCGCGGTGTAGGTCACCTGCAGTTTATAAAAGCTTTCGTAAATGCCAATGGATACCTGGCTATATTGGAAGGTAAATTGCTGCCAACCATTAGAGATCATTTCAAACCAGCCAAGTAACTGCATCTTTCAGGGCGACTCTGCTCTTTGTCATCGGGCAAAAAGTGTAATTAGGCACTTCTGTAGTTACTTTAGCTTCATTTCTGCATTGGAGGTTCGAGTAATGTGTTTACATTTGTTACAGGTGAAAAAATGGTTGGAAGAACGGTCCATTACAACTCCTAGCTGGCCAGGAAACAGCCCAGCAGGACCTGAATCCTATAGAGAACTATTGGCATCGTGTGGAATCTGCAGTTGCCAGAAACGAACCAAAGACCCTTCGTGAACTTCAGGAAGCCATAATTTGTGTTTGGAACCACGAACTATCAGTTGATTATCTTCAGAAATTGATCTTGTAAATGTCTCAACGGTGTGCTGCTGTCATCAGGGCCAGAGGCAGTTCAACTAAATATTAGTTTGCACCTGGTGAACTTTTCAATTTGTTTTCTATTTAAAATGATAAACTGAAGCAAATTGAGGGCTTCTGATAACATTTCAGCCATAATTGTCTTGTTTACCAAAACTGTTGTATAAAGGTTGCAAATGCTCATTTTAGAATATTTTGAGAGCACCTGTCAAATATTACTTAGCTTTATTTTAACTATTAATAAATATCTTTTGTTTATATTTCTATTTGTGTTGCTAGTCATTAATGTAATGTACCATTGCGAAAAAGGGTTAGAAATGTGAAATTCCTAGGTGATACACTTTCTTTGAACAGCAGTGTATATTTAAAAATAATAAAATTGTCATTGTTAAATGGCCGGAAATCATTTGTATTTTTACGTGTTTTCATTATACAAGTATTTGTAAAAGAATAAGAGAAGTTTACCTCAATATGATACGTAGAACACTTCTGTATAATAATCACCAAAAATTAAAATGAAAACAATTAAAAAATCGAAACAATTAAATAATTTGATTTTTTAATTGTTTTCATTTTAATTTCTGGAGAGTATCATATTGAAGTGTTCTACGTATCATATTGAAGTAAACTCTTATTCTTTTACAAATATTGATATCAAAATAGAATGTATTGAGCATTACAGCTCTGGTTCCTACTATAAAATTATAGAAGTATATAAAGGAATGCAGTTACATTGGAGTTTCCACAAGAACAAGATTTTGTATCACATTCTCTTTCTCTCTCTCATGTTTGACAGTTCTACACCAACTCCTAAAGATCTTGACATTCCTTGGTATTGCATCCATCAGCAGTAAAGCCTGCTCTTCCAATTATTTGAAGACGTAAGTTTTTTTAGAGCATATTCAAATGCTTACTGTTACAATTCAAAAAAAAAAAAAAAAAGAGAGAAAGAAAAGCTGCCTGTGCACTGGCACAGCTAATAGTGTTAAGGAAAGCTTTTTTATATCACAATTTTACTGGATGTGTCACAACCCATGTAAGAATGCAATGCTGGTAAAACACCACACTCTTCATATCCTAAGAAGATGCAGTTAAATGATGTCCTATCACTCTTTTCTTTTCTTTTTAGCTGTGAAACCCATCTAGAATCCTAAACAGCAAGAATCTTTCAATTTAGGCTTAGAGTAAATGGGAAGAACAAGAATCTCAGTGTCCACAATAAAACTACTGTACAAATTGGAGCAGAGTAGCATTAAGGGCAAGTTACTGCTACAGATAAAGGGATGGTTGAGTGGGAGAAGACAGAGTGGTTATCAATGGGCAATGGTCTTTGTGGACTAATGTTATTAGTAGAGACAACCAGGTTTCAATGTTAGATCCACATTGTTGTTTTCAATATTTATCAATGTTATTAATGAAGGTTTATTAATATTAGGCTTAATGTCCAAGTTTGCAAATGATACAAAGTTTGGCAGGGTGGTTAATGACAGTAATCAGATTGAGTTGCTGCAACAAGATCTTAAAAAAAAAAATTTTATTAAAAAAAAATCTGCCATTTCTTATCCCATCTGCTAGATGAGCTAAGAAATGGAAGCTGAGGTTTAACATTGATAAGTGCAAGGTACTGCATACGGGTAGCAGTAATTCCAAATTAATGTGTCAACCATGAGGTACTATATCCAGGGTAGTGGAAAATGAAAAAGAACTGAGGGTAATTGTGCAGTGAAATATGAAGTTTTCTGAGCACTGCAGACAGGCTGCCAGAATAGCTCATGGGGTTTTGTCAATGATACACTGGAACTTTGCTAGCAGAGATAAGGAGGTGATTATCCCACTGTACAAGGCAACAGTTAGGCCACATCTTGAGTACTGCATACAGGCTTGGAGGCCTCATTTTGGGAAGGATGTAGATCTGCTGGAACAGGTGCAGGGAAGGGCAATGAGATTGGTGAAGGGAATGAAAGGGTGGTTTTACCTAGAAAGGTGTCAGTTCTGCAAATTACAGCATCTGGAGATGGCCCTCTCCAAATGGTAATCTGACTGAGGTGTTTAAGGTGTCGATGTTGATGGAATTCTTGCTCTTGCTCAGACTACACATGAGGGGACATAAATTCAAATCGAGGAAGGATGGTTGATAGATGTGTGCAGATTTGCCTCCACTAGAAGGAGGTGGTTGTTTGGAACAAACTTCCATTTGTTGTTGAGGAAGTGGGTAGTTTGAATAAATTCAAGAAAGAACTTGCCAAGTTATTGGAGGATGCTTTATAAGCTTGCTTTCTTGCATCATATGCCACTACTAATATCAATAACTAAAAGGTAGCTTGATTGAAAGATCAGTCACGTTGTATTGCAAGCTTAAATGTAGGAGTATAGAAGTATTGCAGTAGGTGGTACAACCCAAACTGTGATCAGCACCAAACAATTTCTAGAAAAAAATCAATTCTGAAGTCAAAGTGTTACACAGATTTTGCATAAACAGCACGGCTCATGGCTTGCACTAGTTATGGGTCAGATGCAGCACCAACCCAATTACTAAAGCAGACGATCTGCATAATATTATAAAGCAGAAGTTCTCAACCTTTTTGTTTGTTATAACACACACATAATTACTATTCTCATATGCATGACAACATGTACTATAAATCTGAAACCTTAAAAACGATGGCATATTTAAAGTACAGGAACTTCCTGACTTATGTAACACTCGACTTTACGTAAGTTTTTGCTGGCTGGTGCAAACTGAAAAAAAAAAATATATGGAAACGTATTTCGCGTGCCATAGGAATAAATGGAGGCATTGTGAAAATATCATAATATGAGCCCAATAACCCATTATTTATTTATTTATTTAATTTTTTTGGTAATTTGTTCCAAGACCTCAGAAGTTGAAATTTTCACTATATAACTATGCTATGTAACTCTCTGAAAGGTAATTTTTTTAATGGAAATTGTATTAGTTTTATATAAATTTATGTCAAATAAGCACAACACAAAAATCACTTTTAACAAAAGGATGGAAAAACAAAACACACAGCCAACACGTTTACAAATGCTACTATTGGCTGAGAGGAAGAGCTACACAGTCCAGACAGAGAATGCACTACACTTTCATCGTTATCATACGTTCTGTTATAAGAATCAATTTTGATATTTTTCTAAAGCACATTTCTGGAGGTTGCGACCATAAAACAATAAAAACAATTTGCTCCATTAGATTTGCCATCAGAGGCAAATTAAAATCATCCATAATAAGACATTCATGCTTACTTGCCCATTCCATCTGCATATAAAGGCTCTCATCATAATCTTCACAATCAGCTGGCCTGTACATTACTCCCACTCTCATTATAACTTTGCTTCCAACTATCTCACACCATACAGGTTCTATACTAGCATGTGAAACCTTTGAATTTGGGAAAGCTTTCGTCGCACTCAGGCTGCTTTTAATAAGAAGCATGGCCCCATCACCCCTTTTATTGGGCCGTTTATTGGGCTTTTCTGTTAGTGAAATCTATTATAAAAGGGTAGTAAACTCGATCATATTGCATTTGTGATAATACTGATAACTGGAATTGGGTGGGTTTTTTAGGTTATTAATGTGAAATGTGCTTCCCCTTCACTGAAATCTTCAATCCTATTTACTTATTATAATGATGAAGGGAAAGCGACCAATGGAAAGTGCAAGTGGTAGCAGTGCTAGGAAACTAAACAAAATTGATTTATAAATGAAGATGAAAATGATTAAGAAGTAAGAAGCAGGACAAAGTATGTCATCTACTGCATGGGAATTAGGCCTCGCTGCTTCAACAGTGAATACTATTTTAAAGGGCAGTGAATATATAAAAGAACATGTTAAAGGATCAAAGCTTCAAAGCATCAACAGCAATCACAAAACAGCATTGAGGTGCTATATCGAAGATGGAAAAGCTATTAATAATATGGATGGAAAATCATATTCGGAAGTAAGTGCCCGAGTCTAATAGTCATTCACGCAAAAGCAAGGAGTATTTATGAAGATATTAAGGATGAGTATGGCAAACCCCAAGGCAAGTTTGTGGCAAGCAACAAGTGGCTTAATAGGTTCAAGCAACAAGTGGCTTAATAGGTTCAAGCATCACACTAGTTTCCACAATGTTAAAGTAAAATTTTTGTAAATGCACACTTTTGTAATTTTTCCTGTGCATGAAATAAAAAAATTGAATAATAATTCTATTTACTTGTTCACTGAACATTTCTGTTTTTTCTTCAATCAAATTCAGTGTGCATAATTGCGAGCGCAGCATAAGCCTTTAGGGAAATTCCGACTTACGTAAGTCAGCGAGTGGCTATATTACTTAGGAAGTTGTTACAGATCTTGGGTGACATATCTCTTGTCTCTTTGTAAGATACCACTTGAGAACTGCTGCTCTCAAGTGGTATCATAACATTAAAAAAAAAAAAAAGAAAACAGATAAAAGGCATTTAATAGGAGTGCATGGAACTAAACTGTAAATAAGAAAAAATATATTTACATACCAGACATATTGTAAATTGTGACACTTATTGTAACTGATTCACCAACTAAAAAAGTAAACTCCTCATCAACTTTGAAAAGTCTATTGTTGAGCAAAACATCTGAAAATAAAAATAATCAATTATGTAAACAAGAATTCATTCATTCACTATTAATTCTGAATTTTTTATTGCTAGAAAGCAATTTATAATAAAACTAGAACACTGCTTATGTATTTTTTAAAGCTGGTAGTTATTTCCAGACAACCACCTCAGCAATTAAGCAATTATTTTTTACCTGTCAATTTCATAAAATTAAATTAATTCTGACCATAAATTCAGTAATGTTAAAAAAAAAAAAAAACCATGGCAGCTGTGGCACAGAGTCTCACAGGGCCACTTAAAAAATATCTGGTTAATCCACATTTCGAGATTAGAGGCTCTTCCTCTATCTAGTTTCCTAATTATACATAGTTTTACATGAGAACTTTTGGAAGTGATGTTTTGTTTACACAAAGCTATTAAATAAAATATGTGCATTCTCATTCAATATGGAAGTGACTAGTAGTTTCATGTTTACAGTTTATCCTTACAAAAAGAATCAATAAAAATTTTTGATTTTTCAAAAAAAAAATTTAAAAAACAGAACACTAAATTTTCATTAAAATAATTACACTTAATAAATATCTCTTCAACAGGAATAGGTCAAGCACTGGTATAAAACAAGCAGAATTTAAAAAAAAAAAGTTTTTAAATAAAAAAAAAAAGTTTTTAAATAAAAAAAAAAAGAAACAGGTGGACCTCTTAGATCCTACACTACTGGGTGTGTTATGACAGAGCACTACTGCTTCTGGGTTAAGAAGTATGAAGACCAGAAGAAGCAAAAATTCACTCAGAATACAGCTTAGATTCTTTTACTAAAAATGGGCTAAAGGAAAACCATTCACTTAAAAAAAAATCAGTAATGACACAGATTATCACTTGCCACACCATCAATATGGGGCTAACAAACTAACCACTAAAAGTGCACTTCCTTTCAAGAAGTATTACTGTGTTTTTAACCAAAGTGCCACAATCCTGATAACTGTCATTTTCAACTGTCTGTAACTATGTCCATAAGTTTATGCAAAGATTATTATCTCAACATAACTGTTTGTCTCTTGTTTGTTTGTGTCAATGTTATCTATCACTCCAGTTGGCAAGTGTTAGAAAAATTGCATTTTGTAATGTAAATAATAATTATGTTAATAATTATTAGTTTGAGATACTATGGGAATATAAATGTCCTTATGATCCAATAGCCAACAAGAGCCACTAAGCAGTCTCAGAGCACAAATCAACAAACAGAAAAAGAGATAAACCAAAAAAATAAAAATAGTAACATGTGTACAAAGGTTTCTACAAGGATTAGGATTCTGAATGGGGTTGTTACTATTTTAGAAATTTTGTATTGTAAAAGTTTATAGGAATATAACCATAATCCTGCATAACACCATCCTGCATTTTAAGAAAATTTTGATAGTTACTTGAAATTTTCTGTATACAGAATTTTTTACAAATAAAAAAAAAACAAAAATATCAGGAGGTGCACCTTATTTATTTTGTATTTTTACAGATTTTACAAATAGGGTATTTTTATATAAAAAATACCAATAAAAGTATATATATAAACAAACCTTTTTGTCTTCCTCAGGCAGCTAGTTTCAGTGGCTATTCCTCTTTTCAGAATACAGCAGTAGTCAGCCATCATATTGACATTCCATGTCCCTTGGTACCTTTTTTTCCATTTCTTTTACATCCTGATGGAATCCTTCTACCCACTCTTCACTTAAACTATCTACATTTTCTATGAAATAGTTGAGATGAGAGTGCAAGAAATGTACTTTAACACTCATATTGTAGCCATTTTAATTACAATATGAGTTACAATATCATAATCCACAGGGATTATGATGTCTTCTTCTCTACTAGCAAATGTTCGATAAATCATCGATAGGACACCATGGGCATTCCTTGTAACCTGTCTACAATGCTCGGAGAACTATATGTCTGACTGTATCGTAACACCCAAGTCCCTTTCCTCCACTACTGGCTTTAGATCAACTACGCCAAAATTGTAGGTGGAAGATGACTTTCATCAACCGGTGAAATACCACCACTTTGCTTATTAGAGGCTTGAAGTGGTGAAACCCATGTTTAGTCTCTAGAGCAAAGTTTCTGGCATCCCCTTCCCCCCATACTTCTCCTTCAACCCATGCACGGTACTAAGTACTATAGGTTTTGATACCTTTCGTGTTTGGGGTTTACATAAAAAAAAAAAAAAAAAATTGTAAAAGTTATTTTGGGGTTATTGTTCCCCAGGTGTAATACCTTTCACTTTGCTGGATTAAAGCAGACCTGCCATTTTTCTGACCATTCCTGAAGTCTATTTAGGTCGCTCTGAAGAAGCTCTGCTTAGCAGTGATCATTAACTACTCTACCAATCTTTACATCATCTGCAAATTTAGACATCATGCCATCTATCCCTTCATCGATGTCATTTATGAAAATCAAAAACAATAGTGGTCCTAATACTGATCCTTGGGGAATGCCCCCCTTCTTATATCAACTGAATCTGAGGAATAACTATTTATCACAACCCTCTGCCTCTTGCCCTGAAGCCATCCTGCTATCCATCTAAGGATTTTTCCTGTGATTCCAACTTGTTCCAGCTTATAAAGTAAGTGCTCATGTGGAACTGAGTCAAATGCTTTGCTGAAATCCAAATAAACAATGTCAAAATTATTTCCTAAATCCAGCTCATGAGTGACCCTGTCAAAATAGCTAACCAGATTTGTTAAACATGATTTTCCCTTTACAAAACCATGATGAGTATCCTTCAGAATTCCATTACTATCTAAATGATCCTAAATTCCACCCTTGATCATTGTCTCCATGATTTTCCCTATTACTGAAGTTAAATTGGCTGGTCCGTAATTTCCCACTTCACTCTTAGAACTGCCCTTATGTATTGGAGATACATTGCAGTTTTCCAATCTAACAGAATCACTAGTGAGTCCAGTGACACTCAGAAAGTTATCCTCAATGGTTCAACCCACTCACTCGCCACCTCCCTTAAAATTATAGGGTATATGCCATCAACCCCGGGAGCCTTACTCGCCTGTAGACTCAAAAGCTTTTTCATTAAATACTTGTGAAATTTCAATATCATTAATTACATATTTTTCAACTTCACTCCCATAATTTCTCTTTGACATAAAGGGTTTTTCTTCTGTAAATATTGATGCAAAGTAACTGTTGAGTCCATCTGCAACATCAGCTGGGGTATCAAATACTATCCCAAGTCCATTACATAAGGGTCAGATCTGGTTTGTCCTCTTTTTTTTCTTGCATTTATGTACATCAAGAATTTCTTATCCCCACTCTTTGCCAGCCTAACCATTTCTGTGGCACTATTACAGATCAATTTGTAGCTGTTATAGGCTTCAGTACTTTTTATTGCCCTCTAACTTTTCCATGCTGTCTTTTTTCTGCTCAAGTAATCTGGCAACTTCATTATTCATCCAACTTGGAATCCTCCTCGTAGAATATCTTTTAATTGTATATATATATGTATTCAAGGCTTCCCTGATTAATATTTTAAAGGTATATCATAATTCAATTTTATTTGCTTTTTGTACAATATCTACTCAGTTAATAGAGGCCATGTAGCACCTTAAGACATCATAATTTCCTTTTCTGAAATTATAATCCATTCCTACACTGTCCAAGGTAGAACTCCTGATCACTTCCTGCTACTGGTTCCTGTACTGTCAGCCCTATTATGTCATCTGGTTCATGGGTGATGATGAAGTCTAGAATATTCGGTGAAGGTAAAGAAAGCCAACACAGAGAACGACGAGAAACATCGGATAACTTACACGGAAAATTAGTTTCCCGATATGGCACTCTAGCGCTGCTCACTTGGTAAACAGACAGTAGGTGTTATCGATCTGGAGCAAAGTCGAGAACGATATATTGATTGACAAGTAGGCGTGGCAAATGATGTGCTGATTGGTGCGTGAACAAAGCACACGATAACATCAGTTTAGTACTACTTTAGTAGCACTAATGGTAACTTCCCTAATCGCATATGCCCTAACCTTTTTTCACCATTATTTCGTAATGGTGAAAAAAGGACAGGTTACCTCGACTTGAATCCCATGGAGCATGAACCCCTCCTGAAGTGGAGGGGATAACCTAACCTTTTTCCTTTAGAATCACAGTCATAAAAAAAAATAAATTTTTTTATGACTGTATTTTTATTTCTTGTTCAATAATATGCTCTGTAGCTTGTCATAGTCGCACCCACCACCAATCATTTCATTGTTTGCCATGCCTACCTGTCAATCAATATATCCTTCTCGATTTCTGCTCCAGACCAATAACACCTACCGTCTGTTTACCGAGCGAGCAGCGCTAGAGTGCCATGTCGGGAAACTAATTTTCCGTGTAGTAGTTATCCGACATTTCTTGTCGTTTTCGTGCTGGCTTTCTTTACCTTAGCCGAATATTCCTTTTTCCTAGTACTTTCCCTGACATGTTGATACAAATAACAATCATCTAGTTGATTTAAAAATTTTGTCCCCCCATGTGGAGTTTCCTTCCCATTTGCTCCATTAGATTTGCCATCAGAGGCAAATTAAAATCATCCATAATAAGACATTCATGCTTACTTGCCCATTCCATCTGCATATAAAGGCTCTCGTCATAATCTTCACAATCAGCTGGCCTGTACATTACTCCCACTCTCATTATAACTTTGCTTCCAACTATCTTACACCATACAGGTTCTATACTAGCATGTGAAACCTTTGAATTTGGGAAAGCTTTCGTCGCACTCAGGCTGCTTTTAATAAGAAGCATGGCCCCATCACCCCTTTTATCTGCCCTATCCCTTCCTAAATACATTATACATACCATACTGAAACTCGTCATCCCTATCTCTGGGTGGCACCACGTTTCCGTAAGCCCTATTATGTCAGCATTACCTTGTCCTAACCAGCAGTTCGAATTCACTCATTTTATTGACAACACTTCTGACATTACTATATAGATAATTCAGACTTTGTGTTCTTGTATGTTAACTACCCTGACACACTCCTTGAAGTTATTTAAGCTTGCTTCGCTATCATCGGTTACCCACTCATTTGAAATGTTTCTGACCTCAGAACATCTCTTCTAATATGATCTGTTGCAGTAACAAACAAGAATTCTTGAGGTATTTACAAGCATTACTTTGACCAATATTATCAGATAAACATGTATCTATATTAACCTTGTTCCCTGAGAACCTTAAGGTATCCTCAATAATACTGACAAAAACCCTTGCACCACCTTTATTCAAATGTATCCCGACTCTACAAAACAGATTCCTCTACCTACAAGTTCCAGCCAAGCTGATAAAAATTTCCTTCCCAAAAGCAATGCAGAATCCTTCAAGTTTTGAGTTAATCTGCAAGGCTTTCAGCATATGATCCTTCCTATCATGTTTGGACAGAATTAGACACATAGACATTGTGACCTAACTTGAGGCATTTTTTAAGCATGGTCCTATATTTGTCTAACAAATTATCAGATCGTGTATGTTTAATATCATTAGTCCCCCACATGAATAATAATATTACCTTTATCCCCCTAAAATCTGACAATCATTAATGATGTTCGTGACATCATTAATTGTTGTTTCTGGCAGACATACACTGGTTCTAGTCCACCTATTCTTATTACAAAAAATATTTCCCATTTCCCTAATCGAACTAAGTCCTTTTGAAACAGAGTAGTTTACACTTGGTTATTCTGTTCTGGGGCCCGAATCGGTAGTGCATCACTTGGTAAGTTATTATTCTCGAGTTCCTGACGAGCTCCCAGTTATATTATTCTCAAGGGCAAGCACCTGTTTTTTTTGAGTGACTCAAATTGTTCTCGCAATGCACCAAATTTTAACTTAAGATCGGTACACTCTGTACAATGGTAACAAAGAAAAGGGAGGATAAACTCAGCTCCCTGACATACTGTGGCCTCAACAATGCCTTCCACATACACACTACTCATACTGCTTCCAGTCATTATCTGGCAGAGTACAGATAGCAAGACTATACACTAGCTGGTGTGGTAGCCTCCTAGAGCGTTATCAATTGGTTCATTCCAGTAGTCTATCTAGTGCCCTGTGACCACTCTTTTAGAGCTGTACCTTTAAAATTTAAGGATTGGATCTCACCACGATGCCCATTATAACCTCAAAAAGATATAAATCATATTGTATGATGGAAGAGATGGGGGGAGAGTTGACCAGAACTTAGCTCTGGAGACTAAACATGGGTTCCACCACTTCAAACCTCCAATAAGCAAACTGGTGGTATTGCACAGGTTGATGACAGCCATCTACCACCCAGTATTGTCTGGTAACACAGAGGGGCTGCATTCTTCCATGTGGTGTGGATGATACACCTCGACCCAGGCTTATATTGGTTCAGAACTGGGCATGTGGTCACCTCCAGTATACTAGGTGCCATATCTCAGGACTTGCACATGGAGGTTATACTGAAAATTACAAACAGTCCCACCATGTGAAGGAGCAAGTAGAGAATTTGGTTCTTGCAGAATGACTGGACGTCAATGAAATTTGGTCCACTTGACTCAAGTGTTACCTGAATATCAGTTCCACCTTTGTTTTAGACTTCCAGTCTAAATAAAAAACACATGATTTACCAATGTAGGTGCTGTGCATCTTCAAGGTCTGCATGTACTTGCTCAATCTCAGAGAAATGATAACAAACATATGTCAGAGAGGAAAAAATACTTTTGCAATGGAGGATTTAGAAAAAAAAAAAATTCACAATTCTTTTTAAAGATTTAATCATATCTTTAAATTACACATTTTATTCACATCTGATATCCATCAAAAAATAAACTATTCTTACTATGCACCACAATAAATATTCATCATGATGCATAGTATTGGAATAGTTTATTTCTTATACAAAATACATAAGATATGTAAAATATTTTTCAGTTTCTCACATATAATAGCAAAGACCACCGAGTTTCATTTTTGCTGCCGGAAGAGCATACAGCTCAACGTATATACAGGAACTCCTCGACTTACCAAATTCAACTTTACATAAGTTTTTGCTGGACGATGCAAATTGAAAAAAATATGGAAACGTATTTTGCATCTGTAGGGATAAATGGAGGTATCATTGAAAATATCGTAGTGTGAACCCAATAACATATTGGTAAGTTATTATGTAGTTATTATTCCAGTTATCGGTTTATCGCAAATGCAATAACATAAGAGTTTACTACCCATTTATAATAGATTGTGCTAACAGAAAAGCCCAAATAAACCGGAAAGTGCAAATTGTTTTAGAGAGATGAAAATTTAATAGCTACATAATAACTTACCATTACCACAATAACATAGTTTTTTTTTTTTTTTTTTTTGTAATTCGTTCCAAGTCCTTGGAAGTTGAAAATTTTGCTATATTACTAAACTATTTATCTCTCTAAAAGGTCATATTTATATGGAAATTGCACTACCCTTTCATCGTTATCACACATTCCTGTTATAAGAATCAATTTTGAATGACTTTGTGATATTTTTCTAAAGCACATTTCTGGATTTCACCAGCATAAAAACAATTTGCACTTTCCGGTTTATTGGGCTTTTCTGTTAGCACAATCTATTACAAACAGGTAGTAAACTCGATCTTATTGCATTTGCGATAATCCCGATAACTGGAATTCAGGGGATTATTATGTTACTGTATTATGGTGAAATGAGTTCCCCTTCACTGAAATCTTCAATCACATAAAAAACAAATTTTCAGAAACTTCTCTTCATTCCTATTTACGTATTGCAATAATGAAAGGAAAGGGACCAACAGAAAGTGCAAGTGGTGGTAGTGCAAGGAAATGAAACAAAATTGATTTAGAAATGAAGATGATTAATTAAGAAGTACAAAGCAGGACAAAGTTTGTCATCTATTGCAAGGGAATTAGGTCTTGCTGCTTCAACAGTGAATACTATTTTAAAGGACAGTGTGTGCATAAAAGAATACGTCAAAGGATCAACGCCCTTAAGATCAACGGTGCTCACAAAACAGTGTTCAGATGGAACAGCTATTAATAACATGGATGGAAAATCAGATTCAGAAACAAGTGCCCTTGAGTCCAATGGCCATTCAAGCAAAAGCAAGAAGTACTCATGAAAATATTAAGGATAAGTACAGTGAAAACCAAGCAAGTTCGTGGCAAGCAACGGGTGGTTCAACAGGTGCAAGCATCGCGCTGGTTTCTAAAACATTAAAGTATGTGGTGAAGTCTCCAGTGCTGATTCTGCAGATACAGAGAAATTTTGTGATATTGGAAAACATAACTGATGAAGGCAGCTATTCAACGCAGCAAATTTTTAATGTTAAGACTGCTCAGTATTGGAAAAAAATGTTAGGTTTTAAGGCTTCAAAAGATAGGGCCACGCACTTGCTTGGGGCTAATGCAGTTGGAGCAGATTAATACCACTGCTTGTGTACCATTCTGGAAATCCTCGTGCATTTCCAATCGAACCAGAGAGCATGTATAACAATATCACTCTTTGAGGATTGGTTTAAATGATGCTTCATTCCCGAGATTGAAAAATATTGTAAAGACCACTGCATACCTTTCAAGATTTTGCTTCTATTAGATAATGCTCCTGGATATCCTTTTCAACTAGATGATTTTAATCCAAACGTGAGAGTCATATTTCTACCGCTAAACCCAACTTCACTCGTCCAACCTATGGATCAGGGTGTTATTTCGAATTTAAAAGCATACTATTTATGCACATTTTCTAAGGCATTGTCTGCAGTAGATAGTGAGAAAAATTTTATGTTAAGAGACTTTTGGAAGAAAATATGCCCACGGCATGTAAAAGGCTTCGACGGATTTGAAAAAGATGAATCATATGAAGAGGTTACAGATAAGATTAGCATTAGTAGAGGCACATGACACAAGAAAGCAAGTTTATGCAGCATCAGCCAAAAAAAACTTCTTCCATTTCACCACTACATTCTTTCCAAATACCTGTCCAACCCAGACTAAAATTTATTTAGGCTATAACTTCCACAACAAAGGATGGGAGTCTGTTCCACCAACCAACTACCCGCTGGTTAAAGGCAAACTTCCGCACATCTCTGCTACATCAGTCTTTCCTCAATTTCAATTTATGCCCTCTCAGGTGATTATTCTGAGCAAGAGGAAGAATCCCATCAGCATTGAGCATGCTCATGGCATTCAAGGCTTTATACACCTCAATCAGATCACCTCGTGGGTGCCTAGTCTCCAGACACTGAAATTTGCAAAACTTAAGCCTTTCTTCATAAGAGCAACCCTTTGTTCCATTCACTAATCTTGTTGCCCTTCTCTATACTCATTCCAACAGCAATACATCCTTCTTGAAATGAGGCCTCCAGACCTGTATAAAGTACTCAAGGTGTGGCTTGACCTTATACAAGGGGATAATCAACTCCTTACCCCTGCTAGAAAAATTCCTGTATATCATTGACAAGACACCACAAGCTACTCTTTCAGATCGTCTGCACTGCACAGAAAACTTTATATCTGCCTGCACAATTACCCCAAGGTCCTTTTTGTTCTCTACCACTGTCAGTGTAGTACCACAGAGTTGATACGTTACTGCTTCCCATACGTAGTACTTTACATTTGTTAATGTTAAACTTCATTTGCCGCCTCTCAGCCCTTCTGCTCAACTTTTCTAGATCCTGTTGCAGAAGCGTACTGTCATTAGTATCCTTAACAACCCTGCCAACCTTCATATCACCTGCAAACTTGGACATTAAGCTTGATATACAATCATCAATATCACTTATAAATATAGAAAACAACAATGGACCCAACACTGAACCCTGAGGGACTCCGCTAATAACATTAGTCCACGACGAGCAATGTCCACTGATTACCACTCTCTGTCTTCTCCAACTCAACCATCCCTTTATCCACAGCAGCAATTTGCCTCCAATGCCACACTGCTCCAATTTGTTCAGCAGTCTTCCATGTGCAACAGTATCAAAAGCCTTTCTATGATCCATAACGAAACAGGCCTACGCGCTCTGGATTCATTGAGGAATTTTATTGTAGCTTAAACACAGAGCGTACAAATAAAGCAGAAATATATGAGCTTTCGGCTATATGGTAGCCTTCATCAGAATTAAAATACATGAATGGCAGTTGGAATGAAGATGTGCACTGCCAGGTGCGTGAGACACGAGGTTTAATTGTTTGTTGACGTCTGTGGCTGTGACGCATGATGACGTGGCCAGCGTTTGTCCAATGACAGAACTACTGACTCTGTGATCGGGTTGACTTGGCAACCACTGTTCCTGTTCAAGGATTTATCCGAAGATTTTATATTTAACGATTCCAACCAGGTACGCTTTGGGTAATGGTGGGATCTGTCTACCACCACGACATCGCGGTGTGGGTCGATGTCGTGGTGGGTTGTCCAGACATGTTCGGCGATAGCTGAGTGTTCTATATCCGCTAAACGGATCGCTCTTTTGTGCTCCGAGAGACGTTTCTCGAGTCGACGTCCAGTCTCTCCAAAGTAGCAGCTAGTGCAGTCACGGCAAGAGATGCGGTAGACCAAACCGCTCTGCAGAAGGGTGGGGACAGGTGTTTTCACGTTGGAAATGAAAGAACGCAGTTTCCTGCCTGGGAGCTGGATGCACTTTATTCTGTGCGTTCTCAGGATTCTACCGATCTGTTGTGACAGGTTGGGGTAGTATGGGATGAATGCCCTTGTGGATGGCTCGTCACTGTTGGTGTTGTAGCTGGTCGTCACGATGTCACGTGTCTGTAGATCACACCTGTCGAGGACGTCAATGGGGTAGCCACACCTCGTAAGGTCTACTTTGACCCTAGTGACCTCTTTGCGTCTTTCATCAGCGGAGCTGGAGTGTGTCCAGGCGCAAGTAAGCAAGGTTCGGGCCGTGGAGAGGAGGTGGCCTCGCGTGTGTGCTGACCGGAAGTTGGTAAACTGGCCAGCACACATGGGCTTACGATAAACTGTAGTCCTCAGGTATGTGCCTTCACGTCGGACAAGTGTGTCTAAGTATGGTAAAGAGTTGTTCGACTCCAGCTCAATCGTGAATTTTATGAAGGGCGATAGTGAGTTGAGGTATGATAGAAGTCGCTGACCTGAGTCTCTAGGGATGACCACGAACACATCGTCAACATAGCGACACCAAAAGGCGATGTGATCAGGTGCGTGTGCAAACGCACGTCCCTCTAACTCCTCCATCACGATGTTTGCTGTGACTGAGCTGACCGGGGAACCCATGGCCGTGCCATGTATCTGCTGGTAGACTGAGTCATTAAATATGATCGCACCCCCTGTTAAGCACAGTCTGAGGGCGGTGGAAATGTCATCGGGTGTGAGACCAGTTCTTTCGTTGAGGGTTCTATCATTGTCCAAGAGTTGTTTTGCACAAGAAATGGCAAGTTCCACAGGGATGGAGGTAAAGAGCGATATGACGTCGAACGATGCCATAACTTGATTCTGAGAGATGGATACAGTGCGAATCCTCTTTATGAATTCAACACTGTTGGAAACGGTGTGGGTGGTCTTGCCAACCAGAGGAGAAAGAAGTCTCGAGACAAATTTAGACAGCTCGTAAGTCGGTGATCCACAGTAGGATACAATTGGTCTCAGTGGTGTGTTTTCTTTGTTCTTTGTGCACTTTCGGTAGGCCGTAAAACCGTGGGATCTGACATCCGGAAGCACGGAGGTGATTACGGGTTGACTGTGTGATCTTCCCTTGTTTCAGCCAACTGTTGACGAGGATATTCACCTCTGATTCCCATCGTTCTAAAACTCTGTTGGGGTTGATGGTCAGGGGTTTGTATACGGTAGTATCCCGTAAAAGTAGTAGCGCTTTCGCCGTGTAATCAGTGTGATCCATTACAACCGTACGGCGGCCTTTGTCTGCCGGTAGAATGACGATGGACGAATCCTGTTTCAATGCCTTGAGGGCAGAGAACTGTGTACGGTTGAGGTTAGAAGAGACGGGGCGAGCACGGTGTAGAACTGCTGCAGTCTTCAAGCGGATTGTGTTGGCTACATCTTCTGGGAGGCGTGATAAGCTGGCTTCCACACCTAAGGCGATGTCGGTGATCGGCGGGTGCTTAGGAAGAACGGCAAACGTCATGCCAAGAGTCAATAAGTTTATTTGGTCCGCAGATAACTGTTTGCTGCTTAGGTTCAATACGAAGTCCGTGGAATTAGTGAGAGGGGTATTACATTGGCTGCGCAATTGACGGGATTCATTAATCAAATTACAAAACTTACGTTTCTGTCGGGTACAATAAAGATCTGATTCTCTGATGGCCTGGTGACATAAAGTGTTGACCACATCGGTGTAAACGGGATCGGGAATCAGAGTCTTAAGGTCGGCTAGTAGGGTTGCCTTGCTCGCTGAAGCACGTTGTATGTCATGATGGAGGCAGCCGATCCATATACGTAGGGTTTTGAGGCCGAAGTTCCGACAGGCACGTCTCATGCGCTCATTAGAAAACGGTTGTTTGTAGCGAAACCCTTTCGGTATAATCTCGTTAGCTTTGCACCTATGCGCAAACCTCAGGTGTTGTCTACTACGGGCTATGAAGATAAAATCTTTCTGTAGTCTCACGACCATGTCGTATGCTGGTTGGCCAAGAATAGTACGAACAATGATCCAAATATAAAATATTAAAGTTATTCCCTGCATCCAGTTCCTTTGTGACCACATCATAGTATCCAATCAAATTGGTCAGGCAAGACTTTCCCTTAACCATGCTGTCCGAGCTATAACTGAAGTCTTGTCTAGATGATCCTGCAGTGCTTCTTTTACCAGTGCCTCCATTAATTTTCCTGGAACAGAAGTTAAACTAACAGGTCTATAATTACTTGTGTCGCCCTTTGATCCTCCTTTGTGAATTGTGGTCACATTTGCACATCTCCAGTCCATGGGTACCTCCCCTGAGTCCAAAGAAGCTCGCATAATTATGGTTAAGGTTTGCTTACTTCCTTTGCTGCCTCCTTTAATATAACTGGTAGATCCCATCCACCCGGAGTGCCTTTTTTATGTTGATCTTCAACAATTTCTCCTCCACTTTCCTCTCAGTTATTACAAAATCATCTAGCTCACTGCCAGAGTTCAATTCACCTGTGGCATTTCCCTCCCTAAATAATTCACATTATTCCCCAAATAATGTGAATGTAGAGGCAAAATACTCATTTAGTTTGTTTGCCACCTGAGCAGGATCATCAACAGTTGAACGATCAATATCCAATGGACCAATCTGACTCAACCCTTTCCTTCTAAAGTTTACATAGGTAAAGAACTCTTTGCTGTTTTTCTTTGCATCCTTTGCCAAAGATTTCGCATAATCTGTCTTTGCCTGCCTAATCTCCTTTGTGACTTGGTTACAGACCAGCTTACATCTAACATAAGCTTCCATGTCACCCATTAATTTATATGTATCGCGTGCATTTTTCTTCTATGCCATATGTTTCATTAGTTCATCTGACATCCATTTAGGCCTAAACCTTGAACAATATTTCTTAGTTGGTATGTAAAGCCTAGTAGCTTCCAAGATTAATTCTTTGAATGCTTCTCATTTTGAATTTGCTGTTGGTAACAGCATCAGTTGGTCCCACTGTATAGAATTTAAATACTGTCTCAGAAAACCGTAGTCACCTTTACGAAAGCAAAAACCCTTCCCTCTACCTCTGATGGTAGTTACCTCTTTGAGTAAATCCCACTTCAGCACACTGTGATCACTGCCACCTAGTGGTTCCTTTATCTGCAGATTCTTAATGCATGGTGAATCACTACAGATAATCAGATGAAGAGTATTACTCCCTCTAATTGCCTCCCGAACATGCTGATGTAGAAAACAATCATCCGCTAAATCCACAAAAGCCTTGCTAGTGTGTAAGTGACCAACTCACAAATTCCAGTCAATATCTGGGAAATTAAAATCCCCCATTATAAGACTCTTTGATTTACTGGCCCACTCTATTTTCTTGTACAGTTTCTTATTATACTCATCACAGTCATTAGGCCTATAACACACTCCTACTCTCAATATTGATCTCCCAATGCTTATGTCACACCAAACTGACTCGACACTGCACTGTCCAGCAATGTCAACTGGCTTCACTTCCTTGGACTTTATGTGTTTTTTAACTAATAGCATAACCCCTCCTCCGTTCCTATACAAATTGTACTCCCCAAATTCCAGTTCTGCATTCCTTATTCCTTATATTCTGCATTGCTGTGTGACACCACGTCTCTGATATCCAAAGAATATCTGCCTTTGATGTTTTGAGCAATACCTCAAATTCATAAAATTTATTTACCAAACTCCTAGCATTTGTGTGTACACAAGTATACATGCAACTGTTCCTATTCTTAGCTACCCTAACACAACCCATGTTTACTTGTACTGCAGTGACTTCCAGCAGTCTCTGAAATACCCTGCATCTTGTTTTCCAGGCTGCTGTTCATTCCAACAGAAGTAGTGCAAGAATCACTTTCACCTTTGCCAGTGGCTATTGTTAATCTATTAGTCCTTGTATCCCCCCCAAGCTAGCAGTTTTCTGACCCACCTAACACTGCCTCGATAGCATCAGCAAATATTCTTACACCCTTTTTATTTAAGTATATCCCATCCCCGCAGAAGCAGCCTCTACTGTTAACAAGTACAGACCAGGCTGAAAAAAATTCTACCCCTTGAGCCTTGCACAATCCTTTCGGGGTCGAATTGATCGACAAGGCTCTCATTATATACTCCCTCCTATCGTGTCTGGGCAGAATTGCAGACACTTTCAAATTCAACCCTAATTCATGGCTTTTTTTCAACAGTGACCTGTACTTGTTACGTAACTTCATCGGTCTCCTACTCTTTATATCATTAGTGCCAATGTGTAAAACAATTGTAAAGGTTGCATCGCTACTTCAGTTGGAGGTTGATGCCAAAGACATGGATGAGTTAATAGAGGAAGAAGAGAAGGAATTTTCTAACGAAGAACTTATTGACTTGCAGGCAGCGATAGTGAAAGAAGAAAATGCTGACGAAGCTCAAGATGAACCAAATGAGGAGCAGAGACGTTTTGTCACCAGAGAGATGGCAGTGGCATTTCGTGAAATTGCATCGGCAATGGCAAGGTTTGAGAAGATAGATCCTGACGGTGAATGATTCTTAAAAGTTAAGAGAGGGGTAAATGATATACTTGCTTGCTACAAAGAAATCTACGATGAAAAGAAAAAAGCCACCATCCAGTCATCCATTAATATGTTCTTTTGTAAGGTTGAGTGGCCAACCACTTCTAAATCTCCACAGTCTTCAATCTCTGCAGCGGCGTACTTATCAGCTGAAGACATCGATTCTGGCAATGATGCTCGAGAGGTAAAACTTAGTGATGTTATGCTTGTGTCCTCTTTTTTTATAATTTTGAAATTTTTTAATTGCACGCTATTGTAATTTTTCCTGTGCATGAAATAAAAAATTAAATAAATACAATAAATAATTCTATTCACGTGTTTGTCGAACATTTCTTTTTTGATTCAATCAATTCAGTGAGCACAGTTGCAAGTGATGCACAAGCATGGGGGAAATTCCGACTTACGTAAAATACAACTTATGTTTCACTAGAGTTCCGCGGAATGCAACCCTTACGTTAATCGGGTAGTGGCTGTATATAAGCTGTACATTAAAACAAATACTGTGTTGTTTATCATTTATAATTGTGCATATCTTCTAAAGAGAAAGTATCCATAATTTTGGATATTATTTGTTGTTTAATACATGTAGTCCACGCAAAAAAGGGTGACATTTTTCTCTTCTAGTACTGCCACTGATTCAGCAAACTTTTTATAGCTCTAAACTACTTTTGTTAATTGTAGCTATGTAAGCTGGTCTTGAAAAGAGAGAGAGAGAGCCCAGTGTGAAAGCAGAGTTTTAAATATACACATTTGATTACAGCTGTGAAATTTTACATTGGTTGTGTGGAATTAAATCCATTTGTTGTATTTGTAAATTGAGTTGCCATTTACAAAAGGAATTAACCGTCATAAGGAGCTTTTCTCTTATTTCAATACTACTTTCTAATTGTAAACAAGCTAATTTAAAAGATGGAAGCTTTACAAGTATTAAATACCAAATAATATCCCAAAACTTGGACACTCTTTAGAAGGTATGTACAATTATACATAATAAACAACATAGTGCTTGTTTTAATATACAGCTCATATACATTGAACTATATGACTGTTATGGTGGCAAAAACCAAATTCAGCAATTTTGTTATCACGTGTGAGAAATTTAATGAATTTCTCCACAGCAAAATTATTATCTTTCTCATAGCCATTAAATTAACATGTTAACCACCCATTCGCAAATGGCTACCACAACAAAACTAAATATCATTAATATTTTAATACCACACTGTTAATAACAGTAATTGACTACAAATTTCTCTTCATTAATTAATACTGACAAGCTAACACTGAGTCATGTTATGAACTTGTATAGATCATAACATGACTCAGATGGGTGTATGCTGATCCTTTGAGCTTCGAATAATAAGGTTTTACTATAATATTAATACTAAATACTATGTTGAATAAAAGTTGATTAATTTCCAGATTTTTTAATGTGGTCTATAATATTCCTTGGAAATTTATGATACATTCGATTTCCATTATGATACCATTATGTGTGTTATGCTTTCGACATTTGAAAAACTTTTAAAATACTCCTTTTTGCCATAGTTTGGCTAAGTATTACTATTTTGATTATACAATTTTTGAATTTACATTTTACCTACTGAACTCATTACTGCACTTCAGAAACACAAATTAATTTCATTTGAAAGGATTAAAAAAAAACAAAAAAAACAATAGCACTACAGTAGTAGTTTGAGGAGATGCAATGCAAACTGTTCTCATACAGCTAGACATTTGACTGTTCTACACAGCCAAATCCATGTGCTGAAGAGTGAATACTGCACACAACCATTGTTTGCTTTTTGTTTTTACTTCAAATAAAATTGGTTTATACTCATTTCAGAAGGAAACTGATGGTATTTTTTGAATAGATTAAGGATGGAGAACCACTTTCCCACTGAGAAAACAGCTGATTAGCAAATGTATCACTGAGTCAAATTTTAACATCAAATTCAAAATTTCAGCCCGAATATTACAAAAAATGGTCCAGACAATAGTAGCCTAAACAAACACCTTAAAAGAACTCTATTTTAAAATATTTTTAAAATCTAATGTTTAAGTTTATAATTGTATATATGTTCTTGTTATTATTATTATTGCTCATATGATTTCTCCCTGATTGGGGGTTCCACCTTGTGACGGGTATTGCTACCAAGTACACAGGGTGGTTGTTGTTATGTCTGGTGTTACTGTTGGTCGAGGAACTCTCTGACTATCCTACAGGTGTTCAGGATTGCGACTTTCTGGAGTTCCTTGTAGGTGTTCACTGGGAGACCTATTGCTGCTAGGCTGTTATGTAGGGTCTTTGGCACCATCCCAATCATCATGTCAACCACAGGTTGACATGATGATCGGGACTGTTGTTATGACGATCATGATGGTTGTTACTTGTTGCATATGCCATATCTCTTTGATCTCCTGTCTTAGGTTTGTGTACTTCCTGATTTTTTCCTCATGGGTTTTCTGCAGGTTGCCAGTGTTGGGCACTGCTATGTCCATCAGATAGGTAGCCTTTTCCTTCTTGTCCACAAGGGTTGTGTCCGGTCTGTTGTGCGGGATTGTCCTATACGTTATTATGGCTTGGTCCCAGTACAGCTTGTGGGTTGGGGAATCTAGTACTGCCTGGGGTTCGTACTTGTAGTATGGTACACTTTCTTCGATCAACTGGTATTTCCTCGCTAGCTTCTGATGTATTACCCTGGTTACCTGGTCGTGTCTATGAGTGTACTCAGTCTGGGTGATCACCTTGCATCCCGTGGTGATGTGTTGGATCGTTTCTGAGGCCAGGTGGCATCGTCGACATGTGTCATTGAACACTCCAGGCTCCTTGGCGATGTATTTTCTATAGTTCCTGGTGTTGATTACCTGGTCTTGGATGTTGAGCATGAATCCTTCAGTCTCGGGGAAGAGCGTCCCACTCGTGAGCCATGCATTGGAAGCAATTTTATCTATGTGATCTTGATGGAGATCATTGTAGTGTTGGCCATGCCATGGAGTGTCTTCTCTGCCCATCTTTCTAACTTCATTTGTACCTTCTGGTTGGGGAGGGACTCCTTGCTTAGGTTGAGTGGGGTATACTGCTTGTCTATCTTCCTTGTAGCCTGGTGGAGTGCTGCTGTGTGTTTCTGGAAGTAATCCTTCAGGTTAACTGTCGCTGTCTTCTGTTGCTCAATGAAGTCTATCAGGCTCCTTCTTCCCAGGCAGTTGTCAGTCTCTCCACAGCAGATTTCGGGTGGTGTTGGCGGCTCTTGGTCATCATTGTCCTTATCTTTCTCATTATATCCTCCAGCTCAGTATTAGTCCAATCTATAACCCTGAAGGAATATGTTAGCACTGGGACTGCATAGGTGTTTATGGCTTTAAATGTGTTCCCACCATTCACAGCTTTGCTTTCAGCAGGCTTCTGAGTCTCTGGTGTTATTTTTCGGTCAGGCAGGCCTTAATTTCCTTGTGCTGTAACTGCATCATCCCCAAGTATTTGTAGGCCTCTCCCTCTGTCATGGCTTCGATCTCTTTTCCAGTCTGCAGTTGGTAGTTTCAGTTGACTAATTTTCCCTGGTACAATCCGTCAGTCTTGCATATGTCTAGACCAAAATCCATCCTAATATCATTGCTGAATTCTTTGGTGATCTGAAGTAGTTGCTGGAGGTGCTTCTCAGTTCCCGCGTAGAGCTTGATGTTATCCACATACATCAGGTGGGTGAGGGTGTACAGGTTCTTTCTTCCTTCTTTGAGGTTATATTCGTACTTGCTGCTGTTGAGCGTGGTGGATAGTTGGTTAAGTGCTAGACAGAACCACAATGGGCTCAGGACATCTCCCTGAAAGATTCCTCTCCTGATGGGGATTGGCCTGGTTGTTTGTGATGTTTTCGACATTAATGGCGGTACTCCATTTCGTCACTGTTTCTCCTAGGAAGTTTGTCACTATCGGATTGACTTTGTAGATTTATTATTATTATTATTAGCCATATGGTGCAAGGAAGCCTGAGGCTTATGCTGCACGAGCCAAAAAAAAATTTCTGAGTCACCCCGAGAGCGAGAGAGAGTAGAAGGGAATCACCAAGAAAGAGAAGAATGATGATATCCATCTCAGGACCCTGGGTGTGTCAAGCCCATACTCACCAGATGTGAGTCCCTGAGGTTAGATGTGAGCAGCTGGGGTTATTTTCATTATGATACTAAAAATCCTATTTTTATAAAAGTAATCCTTTGAATACCAATCATCTCATGCAGTTATTTTCATCAGGCCTCAGGTTTATCCCTTGTAAACAATTTTTTACTATTTTAGAACAAACTAAACTTGAATGTCCCTTTCTGGAGCCAAATGAAGTCTGTGGCAGACTTCCTATACCTCTACATTTTGCCCTAACTTTGCTTTATAATGATCAACTACTCACTTCCCAAAGCACTGTTTGCCTTACCTCAACAACAGGGTTCCACCATCTTTACAAAAACTATTTTGCTGTTTAACGAAACAGGCCTACGCGCTCTGGATTCATTGAGGAATTTTATTGTAGCTTAAACACAGAGCGTACAGATATACAGAGCGTACAGATATTTTGCTGTTTATTGCCAACTCCACAGAGGATAGATAGGATCCCTTATACCTAATTGCTCACTTGAGGAAACGAACTAAGTAAATGAGAAATGCCGAAGAGTAAACAGGATCCTAACAAATCACACAAAGGTAAACACTAAACAGGTATGAAATGAATGAAAATAAAACCATTTTCCCACATTCTGAATTAAATTTACATTTGTTCAAACTATTAAATAATGCACAGTAAACAAACTAATTTTTGTATAATGCCACTAATTTCTTTACCTTAATGATTTATGTTACGTCAGGCAAAGGACAAAGGTATGGTATGGTATGTTCTGTTCTGTTCTATTCTACACGCCTTTAGATAAAAATTTACTATTCCATTTTAGTCCCACATATTATGTCACAGTGTGAAGAAATCTTTATTTTGTAATGTAGGAAAGTGGTTTTATTTTTCATTTGTGTACAAAGGCCCTCAACCATTTCAGAATCAATGAAGGCTTCAAATTTGTGGTAAAAGTAATGACAAAACTTCTCATGCTACCCAAATTACACTTAAGCATCTCTGTATTAACTGCTAGCAATGATCAGAAAACTGTAAGGACAGTGGAACCCTCTTATACAGAAATGTAAAAATTTACTTTCTGAGAAATAAGTAGCCAATCTTAATAGTTTAAGGTCAGAGTGAGGCAACTTGCAAAGGAATTATGGACTAAATATTGCATGAAGTCAGTTGAAAAATGTACTTTAGTTACATTTCTCACCTGAGTTTCATGCAGCACATTGTCCAGTAGTACAAACAGTTTATCATTAGATAAGAATAAGTGAAAACACTAATTTAACGAAACTTCTCTTTAGTTTTTTCATAAACCATTTTTCCAAACATTACAGTGCATTAAAATGTATAAGAATCCCAGGATCTATTTATATTATAACTCCCCATCAAATACACTGATCATCAAATTAACTGGCAACTTGGCTTGCTAAAAAAAAAAGAAGAAAGAAGAAAAGAAAGAATAGAGGATTTTGATTTAACCTTTATGATATAAATATATAACCTATTTTATCAACAGCAATACTTACCCCACTGAACAGGCGACATAAGTATCACATTCATCATAGCCTCAGTCCAAGTAACATCTGCAACTGAAGCTTTCCCGCTAACATCAATTGCAGGGTAAGCATATAAGTTAAGGAAACTAAAAATATTAGTGCTTAATGAAATATGCTTCAGTGTTAGTTTCATCATGAAGACAGTGGTCAATCTAGTATTTAATAATAATAATAATTTAACAAAAAAAAAATAAATAAAATTCACATGCTTTACTGTTTTGTTCTCAATTTTCAATCAGCAATCAGTCTGCTCCCATCGAAGACAACTTGGCACTAAGGTTCAACTTAGAGACAAATACCATTACAAGTTCTGCCTAAGTTGCTAATATCGTTTTAAATTGTGCGTCATCTAAATGGATGAACCTGTTATACATTTAAAAATCTGATATAGCATTCTTTTGAAGTGGCTGGCTTCTCATATGCCCAAGCATTATCACTGAATACTCAGCCTCAGTGATAATGAAATGACTGGGGCTGAAAATAAGTAATTAAAAATTAGTGAAAGAGGTAAATTAGCATTAGTAGGGCATATGATACAAGAAAGCTAGCTTATATAGTATCAACCAAAAAAAAAAAAAAAAAAGAAAAAAACGCCCTTCCCATTTCACCCATCCATTCACTCCAAGTGTTTGTCCAGGCCCTGAACTTATTTAAATTGCTGACCTCCACTACAACAGAAGGAAGTTTGTTCCAACTATTAACCACCCACTGACCAAAAAAGAATTTCTGCACATCTATTCTATAACTGTCTTTCATCAATTTGAATTTATGCCCCCTCAGGTGAGTAATCTGAGCAAGAGGAAGAATCCTATTGCTACCCATATGCATTCAGTTTACTCAATCCATTCAAGGCCTTATACACCTCAATTAGATCCCCTCGCAGGTGCCTTGTTCCCAGAAGCTGCAATTTGAGGAACTTAAGCCTTTCTTGGTAACACAAAATCTTTGTTTCACTCACCAATTTCATTGCACTTCTCAATACTCGTTCCAGCATCTAGACATCTTTCCTAAAATGAGGCATACAGACCTGTACACAGTACTCAAGGTGTGGCCTGACCATTGCCTTATACAGGGGGACAATCACCCCCTTAACCCTGCTAACAAAATTCCTGTATATCACTGACAAGACACCATGAGCTACTCCTGCAGCCTTTTTGTACTGCTCAGAAAACTTCATATCTGACTGCACAATTACCCCCCCCCGGTCCTTTTCATTCTCCACTACCTTGAGTGCAGTACCACCCAGCTGATATGTTACACTGGGGTTACTGCTACCCATATGCAGTACTTTACATTTGTCAATGTTAAACTTCAGTTGCCACCTCTCAGCCCATCTGCTCAACTTTTCCAGATCCCGTTACAGTAGTGTACTATTATTACTGTCATTAACAACCCTGCCAACGTTCGTATCATCTGCAAACTTAGACATTAACCCTGATATACCTTCATCAATATCATTGATAAATACCAAAAACAACAATGGGCCAACAACAAACCCGGGGCGGGGGGGACTCCACTAATAACATTAGTCCATGAAGAGCAGTGTCCATTGATAACCACTCTGTCTGCTCCCACTCAACCATCCTTTTATCCATTGTAGCAACTTGTCCTTAATGGCATACTGCTCCAATTTGTACATTAGTCTTCCACGTGCCACAGTATCAAAAGCTTTCCTAAAATACAAATATATGATATAAAAATTATTCTTTGCATCAAATTCCTTTGTGACAACATCATACTATCCAATCACATTTGTCAGACAATACCTCCCTTTAACGAACCCATGCTGTCTTAAACATTATTGAAGTCTTGTCTAGATGATCCTGCATCACTTCCTTAACCAGTGACTCCATTATTATCCCTGGAACAGAAGTTACACTAACAGGTCTGTAATTACCTGTGTCACCCTTTGATTCCCCTTTATGATTTGGGGACACATCTGCACAACTCCAGTCGATGGGGATCTCCCCTGAGTCCAAGGAAGCTTTCATAATTATGGCTAAGGGTTTGCATACTTCCTTTGCTGCTTCCTTTAATATAACTGGATAGATCCTATCCACCCCAGGTGCCTTCCTTATGTTACATTCAACAATTTCTCCTCCACTTTGCTTTCAGTTACAAAATCACTTAGCTCCTCATTAGAGTTTGATACACTTCTGGCATTCCCCTCCTTGAATAACTCCTCATGTGTGAATGTAGATGCAAAATACTCATTCAGTTTATCAGTTACCTGAGCAGGATCATCAATAGTCGAGCCATCTATGTTAAGTGGACCAATCTGATTCATCCCTTTTCTTCTAGTATTTACATAAGTAAAGAACTCTTTGCATCCTTTGACAAAGATTTCTCGAAATCTGCCTTCGCCTGCCTAACCTCCTTTGTGACTTGATTACAGACTAGCTTATATCAGTCATAGGCTTCTGTGTCGCCTGATAATTTATATGCATCCCATAAATTTTTCTTCTTTGCCATAAGCCTCTAATTCATCTGACATCCATTTAGGCTTAAACATTGAATAGCATTTCTTAGTTGGTATGAAAAGCCTAGTAGCCTCCAAGATTAAGTCCCTGAAGTCTTCCCATTTAGAATTCACCGTTGGTAACATCAGTTGATCCCACTGTATAGAATTTGAAAGCTGTCTGAAACCACTGTAGTCTTATTTACGAAAGCAAAAAACCCTTCCCTTTACCCTTGATGGTAGTTACATCTTTAAGTAATTCCCACATAGTAGTAGTAGTAGTAGTGGCATATGATGCAAGAAAGCAAGTGTATGAGCTTATGCAGCATCAGCCAAAAAAAAAATCACACCATTCCCTCCAAATGCTTGTCCAGTTCCTCCTTAAATTTATTTAACCTATCAACTTCCACAACGACAGATGGAAGTTTGTTTCAGCAATTAACCACCAGCTGGCTAAAGGCAAATTTCCAGACAATCTATTCTACATCTGTCTTTTCTTAATTTGAATTTATGCCCCCTTAGGTTTGTAATCTGAACAAGTGGAAGGATCCCATCAGAATTCAGCGTGCTCAATCCATTCAAGGCATTATACACCTCATTAAGATCACTGCGCAGGTGCCTAGTCTCCAGCCACTGCAATTTGCAGAACTTAAGCCTCTCTTGGTAAGAGGATCCCTTCATTTCCCCTCACCAATCTTGTTGCCCTTCTCTGTACACGCTCAAGCAAATCTACATCCTTCCTAAAATTAGGCCTCCAGACCTGTACGCAGTTCTCAAAGGTACCCATTGTCCCTCTGTATAAGGCAATGGTCAAGGCGTGGCCTGACCATTGCCTTATACAGAGGGACAATCACCTCCTTCTCCCTGCTAGCAAAATTCCTATATATCAATGACAAAACCCCATGACCTGCCCTGGCAGCCCGTTTGCATTGCTCAAAAAACTTCATATCTGACTGCACAATTACTCCCAGATCTTTTTCATTTTCTACCACCTTAAGTGTAGTACCACACAGTTGGCATTTCTCGGGTTACTTCTACCCATATGCAGTACTTTGCATTTGTCAAGGTTAAACTTCAGTTGCCATTTCTTAGCCCATCTGCCCAAGTTATCTAGATCCTGTTGCAGTAGCACACTGCCATTAACAACCCTGCCAACCTTTGTATCATCTGCAAACTTCGACACTAAGCCTGATATACCTTCATCAATATCTCTGATAAATATACAAAACAGCAGTGGACCCAAAACTGAACCCTGTCGGACTCCACTAATAACATTAGTCCACGAAGAGCAGCACCCATTAATTACCACCCTCTGTCTTCTGATGTCCTAGCATACATCAGTACACTGTGAGCACTGTTACTCAATGGTTCCTTTATCTGCAAATTCTTAATGCATGAATAATCACTGCTGATAATCAGATCAAGAGTATTACTTCCTCTGGTTGCCTCTTGAACATGTTGCTGTAGAAAACAGTCATCCAATGAATTCACAAAAGTCTTGCTAGTGTGTGAGTGACCAACACAAAAGTTCCAGTCAATATCTGGAAAGTTAAAATCCCCCATTATAAAACATTCTGATGTACTGGCCACTCTATTTCTCTGCACAATTGCTCATTATACACATCAGATTCATTAAGCCCATAACACACCTATTCTCATTTTCCCTTTCCCACTGCTTATGTCACACGACACTGACTCAACATTGCATTGTCCACCAATATCAATTGGATGCATCTCCTTAGATTTTATGTGTTTCTTAACTAACAGCATAACCCCTCCTCCCTTCCTGTCTATCCTTTCTGTACACATTGTACTCCCCAAATTCCAATTCTGCACTGCTTATATCCATGTGGCACCACGTGTCTGATATCCCAACAATATGGGCTTTTGATGTCTCTTGACCAGCACTTCAAATTCATCAAATTTATTTACTATACTCCTAGCATTGGTGTACATGCAAGTATATAAAAAAAAAAATTTTCTGTTTATACTCCAGTACGACAACCAAGTCAGTAGAGTTTACAATAAATCACCAATACAAATATTTATCGTATTTTGTAGTCACGGGCTTGAACCCCGGTCCACTGAAGGAACGCGTGCTATGCATTCTCGCTTCTCACCACTGGGCTATACATGCACCTATTCTTACTCTTAGTTATCCTAACATAACCCATGTATTTACTTGAGCCCTTGAAATCCCTAGTACCTCGCTTTTCAGGCTGCTGCTGCTCATTCCAATAGAAGCAGTGCAAGAATCACTTTTACCTCTGCTGTGGCTACAGTCTACTAGTCTGTGAATCCCTCAAGCTAGCAGTTTTCCGACCCACCCAACACTGCCTCGATAGCATCAGAAAATGTTCTGGCATCCTTTCTATTTAAGTGTATCCCATCCTGTAGAACTCCTGTTAACAAGCACAGACCACGATGAGAAAAATTCTACCCCATGGGCCTTGCACAATCTCCAGGGCTGAACTGACTGACAAGGTTCTCATCATATACTCCCTCCTATCGCGTCTGGGCAGAATTGCAGACATTTTAAAATTTAACCCTTACTTGCGACTTTTTTTTTAACACTGACCTATACTTGCTAAGTAAGTCCACAGATCTCCTACTCTTAATGTCATTAGTTCCAAAGTGTACAACAATATCACCGTTTGTGCCCTTAAAAGATAGTATCTGCTCTACAACTTCATCAACTTTTACTCCTGGCAGACACATTCTGCCTATTCTTTTTTGCAGAATATATTTCCAATCTCCCTGACAATGGAGTCACCAACAATAAGTAGCTCCTGTGGGACCAGCGCATTCTGCCCTGAAGGTTGCTGCTGCGTTGCCTGATGATCAAGTGCAAGCTCTGTCATTGATGTGGGCAGCTGAGAGCTTGATGGGTCCCCCAATTTAAGTCCTACAAGGGTATCTACCCTGTCCTTCAAGCTCTCATAAAAGCTCAAAACTAAGCTGAGTTGGCACCTAACTTCTTCAAACTGCTCACATCAAGCACACACACAAAGACATCCTCCTTGGCAACATCATTCCCATCCCAGAAAGGTTTGCAAACATTTCACAAGTTGCACATTTGTTTAGGCTGTTGTGTTGGAGAATTGCCCCTTTCAGTTCTCTCCCAAGCTAAAGCACTCCTGCTACTTTGTGCATGTTGCTGTGCTGCTCTAGTCTGGGGCAAGATTCCCATTTAAATATGATTTAGCATTAGTAGAGGCATTTGATGCAAGAAAGCACGCTTATGCAGCATCAGCCAAAAAAATTAAAGTAAAATAAATAAATAAAAAATAACCACTTCCACTTCACCCCTCTGTTTGTTCGAAATACCTGTTCGAAATTCCACGACAAGGGATGGACGTCTGTTCCACCTACCAACCACCCGCTGGCTAAAGGCAAATTTCCGCATATCTATCCTACATCTGTCTTTCCTCAATTTGAATTTATGCCCTCTCAGGCGATTCTTCTGAGCAAGAGGAAGAATCCCATCAGCATTGAGCATGCTCAAACCATTCAAGGCTTTGTACACCTCTATCAGATCACCTCGCTGCTGCCTAGTCTCCATACACTGTAATTCGCAAAACTTAAGCCTTTCTTCGTAAGAGCAATCCTTTGTTCCATTCACTAATCTTGTTGCCCTTCTCTGTACTCGTTCCAGCAACTCTACATCTTTCTTGAAATGAGGTCTCTAGGCCTGTATACAGTACTCCAGGTGTGGCCTGACCATTGCCTTATACAAGGGAATAATCACCTCCTTATCCCTGCTAGAAAAATTACTATATATCATTGACAATACACCATGAGCTACTCTTGCAGCCCATCTGCACTGCTCAGAGAACTTCATATCTGCCTGCACAACCACCCCCAAGTCCCTTTCATTCTCTACCACTGTCAGTGTAGTACCACAGAGTTAATACGTTGCTCTGGGGTTGCTGTTTCCTATATGTAGTACTTTACATTTGTCAATGTTAAACTTCATTTGCCTCCTCTCAGCCTATCTGCTCAACCTTTCCAGATCCTGTTGCAGCAGCATAGTGTCAGTAGTGTCCTTGACAACCCTGCCAACTTTCGTATCGTCTGCAAACTTGGACATTAAGCTTGATATACCATCATCAATATCATTTATAAATACAGAAAACAATAAAGGACCCAATACTGAACCCTGAGGGACTCCACTAATAACATTAGTCCACGATGAGCAGTGTTCATTGATTACCACTCTCTGTCTTCTCCCCCTCAACCACCCCTTTATCCATAGCAGCAATTTGCCTCCAATGCCACACTGCTCCAATTTGTGCAGCAGTCTTCCTTGTGCAACAGTATCAAAAGCCTTTCTATGATCCAAATATAAAATATCAAAGTTATTCCCTGCATCCAGTTCCTTTGTGACCACATCATAGTATCCAATCAAATTGGTCAAGCAAGACTTCCCCTTAACAAAACCATGCTGTGTCTGAGCTATAACTGAAGTCTTGTCTAGATGATCTTGCAGTGCTTCTTTAACCAGTGCCTCCATTAATTTTCCGGGAACAGAAGTTAAACTCACAGGTCTATAATTACTTGTGTCAGCCTTTGATCCTCCTTTGTGAATTGGGGTCACATTTGCACATCTCCAGTCCATGGGTACCTCCCTTGAGTCCAAGGAAGCTCTCATAATTATGGCTAAGGGTTTGCTTACTTCCATTGCTGCCTCCTTTAATATAACTGGATAGATTCCATCCACCCCAGGTGCCTTTCTTGTGTTTATCTTCAACAATTTCTCCTCCACTTTACTCTCAGTTATTACAAGATTCTCTGGCTTACTGCCAGAGTTGAATACACCTCTGGCATTCCCCTCGCTGAATAACTCCTCACGTGTGAATGACGATGCAAAATATTCATTTAGTTTGTTAGCTACCTGAGCAGGATCATCAACAGTTGACCCATCGATATCAAGTGGACCAATCTGATTCATCCCCTTCCTTCTAGAGTTTACATAAGTAAAGAACTCTTTGCTGTTTTTCTTTTCATCCTTTGCCAAGGATTTCTCGTAATCTGCCTCCGCCTGCCTAACCTCCTTTGTAACTTGGTTACAGATCAACTTGTATCTATCATAGGCTTCTGTGTCACGTGTTAATTTGTATGTATCCCATGCATTTTTCTTCTCTGCCATATGCCTCATTAGTTCATCTGACATCTGTTTAGGCCTAAACCTTGAACAATATTTCTTAGTTGGTATGTAAAGCCTAGTAGCTGCCAAGATAAGTTCTTTGAATGCTTCCCATTTTGAATTTGCTGTTGGTAACATCATCAGTTGATCCCACTGTATAGAATTTAAATACTGTCTCAGTCCACCGTAGTCGCCTTTACGAAAGCAATACCCCTTCCCTTTACCCTTAATGGTAGTTACCTCTTTGAGTAAATCCCACTTCAGAACACTGTGATCACTGCCACCTAGTGGTTCATTTATCTGCAGATTCTTAATGCATGAAGAATCACTACTGATAATCAAATCAAGAGTATTACTCCCTCTAGTTGCCTCCCGAACATGCTGATGTAGAAAACACTCATCCAATAAATCCACAAAAGCCTTGCTAGTGTGTGAGTGACCAGCCCCCAAATTCCAGTCAATATCTGGGAAATTAAAATCCCCCATAATAAGACTCTCTGATTTACTAGCCCACTCTATTTCTCTGTACAGTTTCTTATTATACTCATCAGAGTCATTAGGCCTATAGTACACTGCTCTCAATTTTGATCTCCCAAGTCACACCAAACTGACTCGACACTGCACTGTCCAGCGATGTCAACTGGCTTCACTTCCTTGGATTTTATGTGTTTCTTAACTAATAGCATAACCCCTCCTCCCTTCCTATCCTGTCTATCCTTTCTGTAGACATTGTACTCCCGAAATTCCAGTTCTGCATTCCTAATATCTGTGTGACACCACGTCTCTGAAATCCCAACAATATCTGCCTTTGATGTTTTGAGCAATACCTCAAATTCATCAAATTTATTTACTAGACTCCTAGCGTTGGTGTACACGCAAGTATACATGCACCTGCTCTTCCTCTTAGCCACCCTAACACAACCCATGTGTTTACTTGTACCCCAATGATTTCCCAGCAGTCTCTGAAATATCCTGCATCTTATTTTCCAGGCTGCTGCTCATTCCAATAGAAGCAGTGCAAGAAACACTTTCTCCTCTGCCAGTGGCTACTGTTAATCTATTAGTCCTGGTATCCCCCCAATCTAGCAGTTTTCTGACCCTCCTAACACTGCCTCGATAGCATCAGCAAACATTCTTGCACCCTTTCTATTTAAGTGTATCCCATCCCTGTAGAAGCAGTCTCTCCTGTTAACAAGTACAGACCAGGCTGAAAAAAATTTTACCCCTTGAGCCCTGCACAATCTTGCCAGGGCCGAATTGCTCGACAGAGCTCTCATTATATACTCCCTCCTATCGTGTCTGGGCAGAATTGCAGACACTTTCAAATTCAACCCTAATTCACGGATTTTTTTCATCAGTGACCTGTACTTGTTAAGTAATTCCGCCGGTCTCCTACTCTTAATATCATTAGTGCCAACGTGTACAACTATATCACCTTTTGTGCCCTTAAAAGATGATATCCGATCTACAACGTCATCAACCTTTGCCCCTGGCAGACATACCCTGGTCCTGTTCCATCTATCCTTTTTACAAAGCATGTTTCCCGTTTCCCTGACAATAGAGTCACCAACAACTACTAGTTCCTTTGGGACCAGTGCATTCTGCCTTGGGGGCTGCCGCTGTGTTGCGCGATGACCAAGTGCAAGCTCTAGCATTGGTGTGGGTAGCTGAGAGCTTGATGGGCCCCTCACTTGTAATCCTTCGAGGGCATCCATCCTGTCCTTCAAGCTCTCATATAGGCCATAACAATGCTGAGTTGACGCCTGATTTCCTTACACTCCTTGAATCGCGCACATACAAAGACATCCCCCATGGCAGTATCATGTCCCATATCTGACTGCTCTGCAAGCATCAAGATTTAATTAATTAATAATAAAAATTAATAAGGTTAATATATTTAATTTATTAATTTACTATACTATACTTGACTATACAATACTATATAAGTTAATGCAGTAATACATATTCTGCTACATAGTTTTACGTTATACCTTAGCTATCAAATTCGTTGTCAAGTTACGCTATACCGTAATCAAAATGTAAATGTAAAATTTAAATCACAATGTAAATTAGTTATATCTTTAACTAAATACAAAAGATATATGCCCAAAAAGTGATTAAAACCTTCACAACACTTATTTATTACAATTAAAACCCTACTATTCTTCTACGCTACTGATTACTTACTGCTATTGTATTGATAGCAGTAAGAGTAGCTAACTGCAACTTACAAAGACACTAGCTAAATTTTAAAATATAAGCTTATTTAATCTATTTGTAAAACACAAATTAATATGTTAACTAATCAAAAAGTACAACAGATATATGCCCAAAGGTGATTAAACTCTTCAAAATACTTATTTATTATGATTTAAACTTTACTATTCTTCTGAGCTACTGGTTATGCTACAATATTCCCACCAAAAACATCACTATGACAGCAGTAGGAGTAGAGTTGTAACTTACAAAATCACTAGCTAAATTTAAAAAATAAGCTAACAAACATCACTAAGCTTATTTAATCTATTTGTAAAACACAATTTTTTTTTTTTTTTTTTTTGTTAGTTGTTGGCACATTGGCTTCTGTGGCCATAATGCACCTCCCAAACTTTCTGCATTTTACTCTGATCCAAGCCCAAGGCGGGATTCGAACCCACAACCTTTGGATTGCCAGGCAAGCACTTTACCCACCTGGCTAGCCCGGTTGGCTGAACACAAATTAATACACTAACTAATCAAAAATATGATAAAATGTAAATGAGAAATACTGAGGAGAATTAGTAAGTTGAGCAATGTGACAACAACAAGAACCTAAGGATTCTTGTTATTGTCAGATTACAAACTAAAAGTGCATAAATGCTGATGAAAACAGTAACTTGAGAAAATCTTTGTATATATTCAAATAAGTAATGTGTCCAACAGTAATTATAGCACTATTACAATGATAACCTACAATCATGCATGCACTTGGATAATCTGGAACATTTTCTAAACAAATTCAAATAACTAAACATAATGTTAGTGTTAAACCGTCACTATATATATATTTATTATTATTGCTGCTATTCAATAAAAGCAATCAAATTTTGCATAAAAGGCATCATCATACATCTCATACTGTGAATCTCTCTTCACAGTGAGTTGCCTCAAATAAGGAGCACTTCCCCAAAAAGAGAAATACATTACAATTTATTCTCAGTTGAGTACCACCACCTGGACAGCATTGTTTTGATTGTCAGCTTCTACACTTAGGGTGCCTACCAACCCACCAATGAGAAGACAATCTCCAACATGGTAGAAACTGAACTCAACTGAATATAAATAGCTGTATACTTCTCTTTTTTGGGAAGCACTACTTATGGTGCATGTATGGTAAGGCAGCTTGTTGTGAAAGTATTCAAAATATGAAATATATATAAAATTCCTTTTATGCAAAATTAGTTTGCTTTTATTACACATCTACCTGCAACAGGATGCTTCAGCACTAACAGCACAACTGGATAATGGAATAAATATGCTCATGGGTAACAACAGTACTTACGTTTTCTGTCATTCAACAGAGGCCTAGTCCAAATAACATCAAGATGGGAGAAATTTTTATGGGCTTTTTACAGTGTGGCTAAAAAGGGGAGTCTGCTGACGAGGCTAGTGGGAGTCAGACATGTTCAAAGCCGCTAAGTGGATTTTCTTATTTATTGATTTGAAATTATTGTTTTTCTAAAACTTTTGATTTAAATTTAGTAGTATAGCATTATTTTGTGATTTTTTGATTAGTGTATTTATTCTTTACTCGGCCTTGTAATTGCATAAAAGTATCGGTAAGGGTATCAAATCCACGTGTTACAAGTTGCAGCTCCGCTGAACGAGAAGTTTTTTTAGCCATATTTAGCCGCTTTATTGACCAATTGTTACATCAAATTATTTTCTATAAGTAGCTTATAGACCAAGTCAGGATCCTTAGTTTATTCTAAATTGAGACAGCGAGATTTGGAAGTTGATTAATACTTAAGTGTCCGTAGATTTACCGTTCGTAACTTGCCGCCATTGTTATACCCCGAACTAGATAGCTTAAGCTTAGTATAGTGCAGTATATAATACAATATTGTAAATTAAAATCTATTACTTTTGTTAAACTTCTTTGTCAATTAAATTGTACTTTTAACTAAATACATATAACGACTTCCATTACAAACGTAACATAATTAATTAATACATAACTTGATACGGAAGTTATATAAATGGAACTCATAGATAATACTTGATACTTAAAAATATATATAGCGTTATAACTGTGTTGGGATACAAGTTTAGGGTTATAATTTTCTACTGAAATTGAAATTTTATTGAAATTAAATTGAAATCATGACTCAGACCAGAGCAGCAAAGCAAAAGACTCAAGCTAATGGGAGTGCTGAGCCACACTGAGGGGGGCAGTTGCCCTCTGAATCACAGCCTTTTAAAATGCACTGCTTGCATGATGTTTGTGGAGCAATCGGGTACGGGACATGATATTGCCATGGGCGATGCAAGGAGTGTAACGAAATCAGGCGACAACTCTGCGTTGTTATGGGCCTATATGAGAGCTTGAAGGACAGGGATACCCTCGAAGGATCTATATTGAAGGGCCCATCAAGCTCTCAGCTGCCCACATCAACACCAGAGTTTGCACTTGGTCATCACGCAACACAGCGGCAACCCCCAAGGCAGAATGTGCTGGTCCCACAGGAACTAGTACTTGTTGATAACTCTATTGTCAGAGAAATGGGTAACATGCTTTGTAAAAAGGATAGGTGGAACAGGACCAGGATATATCTGCCAGGGGGCAAAGGTTGATGACGTTGTAGAGCGGATATCATCTTTTAAGGGCACAAAAGGTGATATAATTGTACACATTGGCACTAATGATATTAAGAGTAGGAGACCGGCAGAATTACTTAACAAGTACAAGTCACTGTTCAAAAAAAAGCCGTGAATTAGGGTTGAATTTCAAAGTGTCTGCAATTCTGCCCAGACACGATAGGAGGGAGTATGTGATAAGAGCCTTGTCGATCAATTCGGCCCTGGAAAGATTGTGCAAGGCACAAGGGGTAAAATTTTTTTCAGCCTGGACTGCACTCATTAACAAGAGAGACTGCTTCTACAGGGATGGGATACACTTAAATAGAAAGGGTGCAAGAATATTTGCTGATATTATCGAGGCAGTGTTAGGGGGGTCAGAAAACTGCTAGCTTGAGGGGATACAAGGACTAACAGATTAACAGTGGCCACTGGTAGAAGTGAAAGTGATTCTTGCACTGCTTCTATTGGAATGAGCAGAAGCATAGAAAACAAGATACAGGATATTTCAGAGACAGCTGGGAGTCACTGCAGTACAAGTAAACACATGGGTTGCGTTAGGGTAGCTAAGAATAGGAACAGGTGCATGTATACTTGCGTGTACACCAATGCTAGGAGTTTGGTAAATAAATTTGATGAATTTGAGGTATTGCTCAAAGCATACTGTTGGGATATCAGAGACGTGGTATCACACACAGATATAAGGAATGCAGAACTGGAATTTGGAGAGTACAATGTGTACAGAAAGGATAAATAGGGTAGGAAGAGAGGAGGGGTTATGCTATTAGTTAAGAAACACATAAAATCCAAGGAAGTGAAGCTAGTCGACATCACTGGACAGTGCAGTGTTGAGCCAGTTTGGTGTGACATAAGCATTGGGAGATCAAAATTGAGAGTAAGAGTGTGCTATAGGCCTAATGACTCTGATGAGTATAATAAGAAACTGTACAGGGAAATAGAGTGGGCCAGTAAATCAAAGAGTCTTATAATGGGGGATTTTAATTTCCCAGATATTGACTGGAATTTGTGGGTTGGTCACTCACACACTAGCAAGGCTTTTGTGGATTTAGCGGATGATTGTTTTCTACATCAGCATATTTGGGAGGCAACTAGAGGGAGTAATACTCTTGATTTGATTATCAGTAGTGATTCTTCATGCATTAAGAATCTGCAGATAAAGGAACCACTAGGTGGCAGTGATCACAGTGTGCTGAAGTGGGATTTACACAAAGAGGTAACTACCATCAGGGATAAAGGGAAGGGTTTTTGCTTTCGTAAAGACGACTACGATGGTCTGAAACAGTATTTAAATTCTATACAGTGGGACCAACTGATGATGATGTTACCAACAGCAAATTCAAAATGGGAAGCATTCAAAGAACTTATCTTGGAAGCTACTAGGCTTTACATACCTACTAAGAAATATTGTTCAAGTTAGTCCTAAGTGGATGTCAGATGAACTAATGAGACATATGGCAGAGAAGAAAAATGCATGGGATACATACAAATTAACACGTGACACAGAAGCCTATGATAGATACAAGTTGATCTGTAACCAAGTTACAAAGGAGGTTAGGCAGGCGAAGGCAGATTACGAGAAATCTTTGGCAAAGGATGTAAAGAAAAACAGCAAAGAGTTCTTTACTTATGTAAACTCTAGAAGGAAGGGGATGAATTAGATTGGTCCACTTGATATCGATGGTTCCACTGTTGATGATCCTGCTTAGGTAAATAACAAAGAAAATGAATATTTTGCATCGACATTCACACATGAGGAGTTATTCACGAGGGGAATGCCAGAGGTATATTCAACTCTGGCAGTAAGCTAGATAATCTTGTAATAACTGAGAGTAAAGGGGAGGAGAAATTGTTGAAAATAAACACGTAAAAAGCACTTGGCGTGGATGGGATCTATCAAGTTATATTAAAGGAGGCAGCAAAGGAAGTAAGCAAACCCTTAGCCATAATTATGAGAGCTTCCTTGGACTCAGGGAAGGTACCCATAGACTGGAGACGTGCAAATGTGACCCCAATTCACAAAGGAGGATCAAAGGCTGACACAAGTAATTATAGACCTGTGAGTTTAACTTCGTTTCCAGGAAAATTAATGGAGGCACTGCAGGATCATTTAGACAAGACTTCAGTTTTAGCTCAGACACAGCATGGCTTTGCTAAGGGAACATGTTGCCTGACCAATTTGATTGGATACTATGATGCAGTCACAAAAGAACTGGATGCAGGGAATAAATTTGATATTATATACTTGGATCTTAGAAAGGCTTTGGATATTGTTGCACATGGAAGACTGCTGCACAAATTGGAGCAGTGTGGCACTGGATGCAAATTGCTGTTATTTGTTAGGAGCATTAGCAACTAAGGCCATATTGCTCCAGGATATGCGGTGGTCATTCCCTGACCTTTCCGCATCCTCTGTATTTGGTGGTGACGGGCCCAGTCTAATCAAGAAGCGTGTGCTACGCACTGCTGCTCCTTCCCACCTGGCTACGGAGGCACCGCAAATTGCTGCTATGGATGTTATTTTTGTTATTTGGTTTTTTTAGGAGCATTAGCAACTAAGGCCATATTGCTCCGGGATATGCGGTGGTCATTTCCTGACCTTTCCGCATCTTCCGTATTTGGTGGTGACGGGCTCGAACCCCGGTCTAATCAAGAAGCGTGTGCTATGCACTGCTGCTCCTTCCCACCTGGCTACGGAGGCGCCCGCTGCTATGGATAAATGGATGATTGAGGGGGAGAAGACAGAGTGGTAATCAATGGACACTGCTCATAGTGACTAATGTTATTAGTGGAGTACCTCAGGGTTCAGTGTTGGGTACATTATTGTTTTCTGTATTTATAAATAATATTGATGATGGTATATTAAGCTTAATGTCCAAGTTTGCAGATGATACAAAGGTTGGCAGGGTTGTTAAGGACTCTACTGATGCTATGCTGCTGCAACAGTATCTGGAAAGGCTGAGCGGATCGGCTAGGTGGCAAATGAAGTTTAACATTGACAAATGTAAAGTACTACATATGGGAAACAGCAATCCCAGAGCAACGTATTAACTCTGTGGTACTACACTGACAGTGGTAGAGAATGAAAATGACCTGGGGATAATGGTGCAGGCAGATATGAAGTTCTCTGAGCAGTGCAGACGGGCTGCAAGAGTAGCTCATGGAGTATTGTCAATGATATACAGGAATTTTTCCAGCAGGGATAAGGAGGTGATTATTCCCTTGTATAAGGCAATGGTCAGGCCACACCTAGAGTACTGTATACAGGTCTGGAGGCCTCATTTCAAGAAGGATGTAGAGCTGCTGGAACGAGTACAGAGAAGGGCAACAAGATTAGTGAATGGAACAAAGGGGTGCTCTTACGAAGAAAGGCTTAAGTTTTGCAAATTACAGTGTCTGGAGACTAGGCACCAGCGAGGTGATCTGATAGAGGTGTATAAAGCCTTGAATGGTTTGAGCATGCTCAATGCTGATGGGATTCTTCCTCTAGCTCAGAATAATCACCTGAGAGGGCATAAATTCAAATTGAGGAAAGACAGATGTAGGATAGACGTGCGGAAATTTGCCTTTAGCCAGCGGGTGGTTGGTTGGTGGAACAGACTTCCATCCCTTGTCGTGGAGGTTGATAGCTTAAATAAGTTTAAGGCTCAGCTGGACAGGTATTTTGAATGAACAGAGGGGTGAAGTGGAAGTGGGATTTTTTTTTTTTTTTTTTTTGGCTGATGCTGCATTAGCTTGCTTTCTTGCATCAAATGCCTGTACTAATGCTAATGCTAATGCTAATATATTATTTACACATTTCTGATTTGTTAAGGTTTAGTCTTGAATTAAGTTTTAACAGTTTAAATAATTTTACATTAGTTATTAATTTGGTTAATAAGATTAATAATAAAATAATTAACATTATAGTTGTTAATTATGATAGTATTTTTAACATTATTATCATAATTAATGGATAACTATGAATACTTACACTCCTGTAATGCTCTCCTTGCAATACCATCAGCCTCATATACCAAGACAGTGGTTTACAATTCATTATATGTTCTGTACTGTACTCTTAAACTAAGAAAGTTTGGAATTAAAGCTCCAGTTAAGGTCTCCTGAAACCACTGTTATGTTAGTTTGTTGCTGAGGGTGAGGGTATTTAGAGCAAGACTAGGGATGTGGATGTTGTCGGATCAGACATGTTTGGCGGCTTACCTTTGTGAGCACCTTAATTGTGTGGGTGGATTCAATATTACATTTAAGGGGGGATTGTGAGTTTTCTTTTTTTTTTAAGATAGCCAAAACATGACCAGCAAGTCATTATGCAAATTGAAGCAACTGCAGGTGAACTACGGGCGTGCATGGGTCGGGACATGGTATAAAAAACACCTGATACTGAACTCCGTTAATCAGTCTTACTCTTGTTCTTCAGATGGGAAAGGCAGTGGACTTAAGCGAGTTTGACAAAGGCCAAATGTAATAGCCAGACAACTGGGTCAGAACATATCCGAAACGCAACGGCTGGTGGGATGCTCACAGTCAGCCATGGTTAGTACCTACCAAAAGTGGTCCAAGGAAGGTATTGGTATTTAAGGGCACAAGGGCAGCTAAGGCCAAAAAGTGCCAGGTCCTATATTATTATCCTAAAGTAATACGATGTGTTCCATTTTTGCATCAGAGGAATTCATATATATGTATTTGCTTCAGAAAGGTATAGAGTGTAGCTAGGTTAGCACTATTGCCAATCATGTGGTTAAGGGATAGTGGTTCTTGCAGTTGTGATTGAGCATGGAAAGCACTTCTGAAATGGGAATAGTGAGGACAATCTAAAAGTATATGCCTGACTGAAAGCGGTAGTGTACAATGTGTGCATCGAGGTGGGTCATCCCCCATGAGTAGAAACATATGGGTTAGGTGCGTATGTCCAATTCTTAGTCTTGCTAGTATAACTTCTTCCTGTCTATTTTGTCTGAAGCTGGAAATCCATAAGGCTGGTTCATCTTTGATTTGGAGCAACTTGTTATTACTTTGTGTCTTCCATATTTCTGTCCACTGAAACATACAGACTTTTTTAATATGCTTCAAATAATCTCTATATGGTACTTGGTAATTTGTTGGTGTTGTACTGCTTGGTTTTTTGGCTGCCTGATCTGCTCTCTCATTGCCTAAGATACCAGAATGCCCTGGGATCCAGCAGAATTTCACTGAATGATTCCTACTTCGTAGATGGTTTAAACAGCAAATGATTTGTTTTTTGATTGGTTGTGATGTTGAAAATTGATTGCCCAAAGCAGACACTGCACTCAATGAATCAGTGTATATTATACTGCTAGCATTGTGGAGAGTGCTAATATTTTGTAAGGCTAGTTTGATTGCATATAACTCAGCAGTGTAACTGCTGCATTCAACTGGTATAGGTATAGGTATGTTGAGGGTCTGACGGCTCCGGGGATTTCTCCCATCTCCGCGTATGTTCTTTGTATCGAGTGACAGTACCCTGTCTATGCCAGAGGTTTAAAAATAATGTATGGTTCAACTGGTAGTGATATGGAGACTGTAAAGGACGGAAAGACAGCTGCGGCACCAACGGCAGAATCTGTTTTTGAGCCATCTGTATATATTTGGTAGCTTTGTATATTGTTTAGGGCATGTTCTTTATGTAGTTGTTTGATATTTTCATCTGCCAGGGAGTTTTTTCCCCACTGCTGAAAGTGGGTATCACAGTGAGCGAGATTTACAGACCAGGGTGGGTCAGGAGTATCGCTCTCTTGAAGTATGTTATCAAAATCAATATTCCAGGTGTGAATCAAATCTTTTAATCTAATACCAGTTGGTCTATTTTCAGTTGGTTTACTGTTATAGAAAGCTGTCCACTCAGGATTGGAAAGCAACGGTTGAATGGGATGGTCTGGAAGGCTTTGAATTTTAGCTGCATAATTTAGAAGCAACATTTTCCTTCGAAGGTGAAGTGGAGATTCGTGTGCCTCTACATACAGACTCTGAACAGGGGATGTTCTAAATGCGCCAAGAGCAGTGCGAAGGGCACTGTGTTGGATGGTATTAAGTCTGATTAATGCACTTTTCCTAGCTGAATCATATACGATAAACTAAACGTAGTCTAAACGAGATCTGATAATAGCACGATACAAATGTAACAGAGTGTATCTATCTGCTCTCCATGTCATAGCAGAAATGGACCTAAGTATATTAAGTTTCTTTAGACAAACAGTTCGGAGGTATGTGATATGTGGAATAAAGTTCAGTTTGGTGTCCAATATTAAGCCTAAGAAACGAAGATTACTGGTGAGAGGGATCAAATGGTTTTTTAATATGAGTTCTGGTTCCGGGTGTAGTTTACGTTTTTTGCAAAAGTGAACTGCAATAGTTTTTTGATCTGATAATCGATATCCATTCTGCCTTGTCCATGCCTCCAATTTATTTATGGAGAGTTGCAGCTGTCTTTCAATGGTATGAATATTTTGTGAACGGCAAGATATAGTTAGATCATCAGCATACATATATAGTTCTACAGTATTTGGGATGTTGTGTGTTATGGTGTTCAGTCTAAGTGAGAAGAGGGTAGAGCTCAGTACTGATCCCTGCGGGACACCCTCCTCCTGAGTGTAGGACCGAGAAAGTACAGACCTGAAAGGTTCTGTGTTGAAGAAAATTTCTAATGAATTCTGGTAAGTGCCCTCGCAATCCTATGGAATGAAGTTCTCTCAATATGCCATACCTCCAGGTAGTGTCGAAAGCCTTTTCTATATCGAGACTTACCATTACAAGATGTTCATTTTTGACGTAAGCATTACGGATGTTAGTCTCGGCTTTCACCATTAGATCCAAAGTGGCTCTGTTTTGTCGGAAACCAAACTGATTGTTGTTCATCAGTGCTTTAGTTTCAAGAACCCAGGTAAGCCTTCTGTGTATCATTCTTTCTAGGATTTTACTTAGGCAGCTGGTTAGAGAAATAGGTCGGTAATTTTCTGGAATTGAGTGATCTTTTCCTGGTTTAGGAAAGGCTAAAATGATGGAATGATGCCAGGAAGATGGATATGTACCTTCAAGAAAAATCCGATTATAGAAAATTAATAGTAAATTCAATGCCGTACTGTTCATATGTTTCAGCATTGCATAATATATACCATCAGGTCCAGCTGCACTGTTGGGTGATCTATTTAATGCTGTTTGCAGTTCAAATAGGTTAAACGGTTGATTATAGGCAATATATTGGGTAGTATGGAATTTTATTTTGTACCTTTCCGCCGAAGCTTTGATTTTCAGAAAGGAGTTGTCATATGCTGACGTGGCAGATATTTGGTAGAAATTCTCTGCAAGGGCGTTAGCTATTTCTTCTTCAGAAGAAATTTCCTGTCCATTTTTGATTAAGATGGGAGAAGGAAGAGGTAGATATTTCCCATTTAATTGCCGAATCTTTTTCCAGATTAGACGACTGCTAGTATCCTTTGTGATAGTGGAGGCAAACTGTATCCATGATTCCTTTTTGGCTTTTTTTCTAATTTGTCTAGCTTTTGACTTTAGTCTTTTATATTGAATTAGGTTGTTGGTAGTTGGGAACTTCCGGAACAGGTTCCAAGCTTTATTGTTTTCCTTTTTGGCATTGGTACAAGCTTCATTCCACCAGTGTTTAAGGTTTTTGTGTTTACATGTGGAGGCTTGAGGTATTGCTTCAGAGGCAATGGTCAGTATTTGCCTGGTAATATGCTCTGTGACATCATCAATGGGTTGTAGTCTGATCAATTGGCTATCAAAAGAAAGACGGTTTGAAAACTTTTCCCAATCTGCTCTGGAGAATTTCCATTTTGAGCGGTTATCAGGGTATGATGTTTGAAGCGTTTGGATTCTGCATATGATTGGAAAGTGGTCACTATTATGTGGGTCATTTAATACTGTCCATTCTATACTGGGATATAATATGGGGGAACAGAGAGTTAAATCAATTGCTGACATAGATCCAGAGGGAAGGTGAGTATAAGTATTTTCACCAGTGTTCAGTAATGTTAGATTCAGTTGGTCCAGTATCGTCTCGATCAAGTGTCCTCTATTGTCCATGTGGTCTGATCCCCACAATGGATTATGAGCATTGAAATCACCAAGGATACAAAAAGGTGGTGGTATTTGTCTTATAAGGTCTTCTAGTTCTTTAAACGTGCACATCTTGTTAGGTGGAAGGTACAGGGATACAAGAGTTAGAATTTGCCCAACTGATACTCGTACAGCAATAGCTTCTAAGTGGGTTTGAAGCGGAATGTTTCTAGAAGGTATTTTACAGTCAACTAGAATGGCGACGCCTCCACGTGCAGATAGTGAGAAGTTTCTATCTTTTCTGTAAAATGTAAAATTTCTGATTGATGGAGTTACTTGTGGAGTTAGATTAGTCTCTTGTATACAAACGGCTATTGGACCATATAGGGAGATTAAATCATAGATGTCATCGGTATTGCTGCGTAAACCTCTACAATTCGATTGAACAATGTTCTGCATTATCGGGGTTTGAGGAGGGAAGGCGAGTCTGTCTGTTTCTTGTGAGTGGTTTGCTTTTGACGGTCATATTTCATTTTATCTTTTCTAGGAAAATTGGGATGTCCGGGATCTGTACTCTCTTCTACATCATCAGTTTGACCTGATGAAAATCCAGTCTCCATATCATCTTCTGCATGAAGATCAAGGACTGTTTCATCGTGCGTAGCTATATTTTCAGAGTCCATTCTATTTGAGTTTGTCTTTTGTAATTCAGTGGCTTGTTGCCTTCGGGATTTATTAGACATTTTATCACATGATTTTATTTTAGGTGGAACTGTGATAGGGGTATTACTTACTTCATCAACTAGAACGGGTTTGGTGGTAGGTTCAGATGTTGATAGCACAGATCGTGCCCATTCTGCAATGGATGTATTGGGCGGAATTGATACCTCAATTTGGGTTGAAACAGCTTGGCACTTTAGTGTAACGGAAGCGTACGTGGTTTTTGCGATAGTTGACTTTATTTGCTTTCTTGCTTCTTGATATGTGACCTTATTCTCGATCTTGTACTTTTGTATTCTTTTTTCCATTTTCCAGAGTTCGCATGATTTTGAGTATGCTGGATGGTCATTCTTGCAATTTGGACATTCCGGAGCCTTTGCAGTACACTCTGTTTGTGAATGGTTTTTTGATCCGCAGTTAGGACAAGTAGTTTCGCCTCTGCATGTTGTCTGGGAGTGACCAAACTTTTGGCACTTGAAACATCTTAGAGGGTTTGGAATGTATGGGCGTATACGGCAGTTTAGGTAGCCTGCTTTAACTGAGGTCGGCAAATTCGGTGTACTAAAGGTCGGTATAATATTACGTGTGGGAACAAGTTGGTCATCCTTCTTTATCATAATTCTTCTTGCTTGAGTTACTTTCTGTTCCAGTAATTCCATGACTATCTCCTCTTCGGTTATGTTCAACAAATCCCACTCACCTATTACTCCTTTTGAGGAGTTCAAGGTGTTATGTGGTGAGACTTTGATTGGTATTCCGCTTATAGATGACATTTTTAGTAAAAATTCTGAATGTCTTGCTTGAGTGGTCTCAATTAAAAGATCTCCTGATTGGAGCCTTTTCACCATTTTCAATGTACCTGCTGCATTCTCGAGACATCTCTGGATGACAAAGGGAGAGAGTCTGCTTAGCGGCTGAGTCAATAAGGAATGTATAATCAGAAAAGCTGGTGGTTCTGATTTGTTACTATCCTTTTTCATTCTTTTTGGAAGATTGGGATCATCTTCCATTCTGCGGGTCTCAACATGTTGAGAGCCTGTTGGCTCTAGTGGTGGACATGTATCACAGTCCATTGTTGCTCCTTTTAGCCCTGGGAGTAAGAGCTTTTCCTCCCAGACCAAGGAAGGGTTGGAAGACTACGGCTCATTGATGTTTGAGGTGAGCGAAGGCTCTCCCGGATGGTGCTGCGTAGCTGCAGGCCACTCCGAGTGCCCATGCTAACCTTAATTCACCAGCGACAGCACCTACAATATGCACACGAGCATTGAAACTAGACCTTGAGTGATTGGAAGGTCATCTGGTCCAATGAATCACGTTTCCTGTTGCACCATGTGGACGGTCAGGTACATGTGCATTGTTTAACTGGGGAAGTGATGCCGCCTGGATGCACCATGGGACAAAAAACAAGCCGGTGGCAGCAGTATCATGCTGTGGACGATGTTCTGGTGGAATACCCTGGGTCCAGTCATCCATGTGCCGGGCACTCTGACGTCTATCACCTACCTAAACATCATTACTGACCAGGTACACCCTTTCATGGCAATGGTCTTCCCCTCTGGCAGTGCTGTCTTTCAGCTGGATAATGTGACATACCACACCACCCGGATTGTTCGAGACTGGTTCGCAGAACATGAGGAAGACTTCCAGGTATTGCTCTGGCCTCCAAATTCCACAGACATCAATCCCATCAAGCATTTGTGGTTTGTGTTGGAACAGCAACTCCGATCTGTGGCGTCTCAACCCTGGACCTTACGGGAGTTAAAGGATCTGCTGGTTACACGTCGGTATCAGATACCACAAGACACATTTAGAAATCTTGTAGTGTCCAGGCCTCACCGGGTACGAGCTGTTTGGGCTGCACGCGGAGGACCAACATCATATTAGGTAGGCGGTCATAATGTTTTGGCTCATCAGTGTATACTTATTGTAGTTCTTATTCGTTTTTTATCTGCTCTAATACTGTGTTTTTGAAAATATGTATGTGGTTATTCTCTATCTGTATGCCTTTGTTTCAGTTAATATTGTTTATTATGCCGATAATAAACAATTTTTTGTATAACTTGTATTTTCTGTATCTTTTGGTGGTTAGGACCAAGGTGTTGTTGAAATCCCACATGATCCTTGCACCAGGTGTGGAAAGCAAAGTAGGATTCAATTTTTTTATTTGGCTGTAGGCTATGTCATATTTATGTTCCTTAATTCTTTTGAACAATCTTCTACTGGTTTGTCCAATATATGATATTTGGCAGTCTTTGCATTGTAAATTGTATACAGAGTATCAGGGAGTCTTTTCAGGGGCAAAGTGGTAGAGGGGGTGTTTATCATATTTTCAACAGTGTTACTTCTTGTAAACCTGGTGTACAACCCATATTTTTTGGTTACCTGTTTTTATTCTGATTACTGATCTGTGGGACATAAAAAATGGTAATGTACTCGTTTTCTTTTTCAAGTTCTTCATTAGATGCCTGTTCATTGAGATATTTCTCATTTGTTGTTTCAATTGTTTTCATTATGAGTTTTTGTGGATCCCCATTGTTGCTAAATATTTGGAAAATTCTAATGATTTCTCTATTGAGTGCTTGATCTTTACATAGCCAATAAGCCCTAAGAATGAAGTTTTTAAGAATGCCTACTTTTATGTTCACAGTGTAATTAGAATTAAACTTTATAATAGACTCTGTGTCTGTTGATTTTCTGTATATTTCTATTGTTGTTGTTGTTATTTGGTTTTTAGGAGCATTAGCAACTAAGACCATATTGCTCAGGGGATATGCGGTGGTCATTCCCTGACCTTTCCGCATCCTCCGTATTTGGTGGTCATGGGCTTGCACCCCGGTCTAATCAAGAAGCGTGTGCTACACACTGCTGCTCCTGCCCACCTGGCTACGGAGTTATTATGCTTCTTTAAAAAGGGATCTAGGAATGGCATGCTATCATCTTTTTCTATTTCTGTTTTATTAAATTTTATGTTTAGATGTACAGTATTAGGTAGATGTACTAACCCATGTGGCCAAATAGTTAGAATGTCATAGACATACTTATCCCAATACATGGGTTTTAGAGGAAAATTTTCTAAAGCTATATCTTCCCATGTTCCAAGTGTTCCAATGAAGTTTCTGCTAGGATGGGAGAGAGGGGATTGCCCATAATAAATCAGACTTTTTAACCACTATCTTGATATGTGAGGCTGATGGTATCATAAGGATAGCATTACACGAGTGCAAGTATTCATAGTTAACCAATGACAATGTTAACTGTTTTATTATTAATCTTATTAACCAAATTAATAACTAATATAAAATTATTTAAAACTGTTAAAACTTAATTCTTTACCTAATGGTTTCTAATATCTATTTGTTAACTAATTCAAGACTGAACCTTAACCATGACAAATAAAAAATGCATAACCATTTTAATGTTCAATAATGTATAATCAAATTATGGTATAGTTTAGGGCTAAAGCCTCAGGTTACGTATATAGTTTAACTAATATGCAAGTTAGTGCATTTGCATCATTTCTGTACATAGCCAACTACATAAGTAGTTATAAATTGGCATCATTAAGTATATCTCATATGAGTAACATAAGTAACAATACCATGGAAACTCGTTGTGAAGGTATTCACAATATAAGATATACTTAATGATACCAATTTATAACTACTTATGTAGTTGGCTATGTACAGAAATGATGCAAATGCACTAACTTGTACATTAGTAATCAAATTAATTAACAGATGATAATGTGTAATTAAATTAACAACTTTATGCAAATCATCATCATAATTTACCAGTTCTGCTGTCTTTAAAGTCACTGAAGAAGTGGTACAAGAAGTGCGATGAAATGCCTGAGAATAATCTGTAATCCTTTAGGAAATTGAAGGCAGATTACACTCTACACAAGTTTAAGCACTCATTATTTCACTACTTTCCAATTTTAAAATGCCGATATTAAAATGACAGGAATGATTTTGGATAACTTGTTATATTTCATTCTTCCTTGTGCACTTGTCACTTCCACAACTGGCTGCATCTGCACCACTTTGTGTGAAGTTCAACACTGTTGTGCTTTCCAGAGTCAGTGGCTTTCAATTTTATTCTATTTTTTTATATTATTATTTTTTTTTGCTCTTTAGTATTTTCCTTTGTTTGTTCAAGCTATTTAATTACAGCATAATTGCAAACATAATTTTTTTTACCTCACAAACATAATCCTTTTGCAATTTGTAACAAAATTCCCATGTGGTATAAAGTGTTAGTTATAAGGAGAATGGTGTAAGACAGTTACAAAATCCTCAGAAAGGTGACCACCAGAATTTGTTAAATGATGAGCAGAAGCACTGTTCCTTTGGTGTAATTCCTAAATATATCATATTAATAGTATGACCACCTAATATAAATTAATAATAAATAATTTTTTAAAAGGGTTTTTTTTTTTTTTTTGTGTGAGAGAGAGAAAATATTTCCACTCAGAGGATTTATGTTTTGTTCACATATCATAAAGATAACACCATATTTCATCTCCCATCATTTCTGGATCACTCTTGAATCATAATCACAAATTTCAACCAGTCTTCAAATGCACTATTCAAATTTAATTTATTAAGTGCTTTGACCTAATTATCCTAAATTTAATACAAAGGTGATGCTTCATGGTCCATTTGACAGATCCTATCTGGCAAAGGTTCCAAAGCCATTGTATTAAAATTTGTATCAAACATCTTTTTCACGGTATGCTTCAACAATAATTTCTGGTCTCTGATGCTGATTTCTTCAATAAAAAGCAAAATTTTATAGATCTCTGTTCAAAATTATAACATGAAATTATTTACCATCAACAACAAATAAAAATAAAGCTTTGCACATGAGCAACCAAAATGCCACCCTCTAAAAAAGTTCTGGATATTCCAGATTAAAATAAAATTAAAAAGTTATTTCTATTCAGATATTTTTAATAAATTCAGTCCTGGAACTTTCTGATCTTATACAATTTCATTCATATACAATAATTAATGTACTACACACAAGCATTATTAACATTAAAATGGTGTGCAAGTTGATTTAGTAATTTTCCTATTGACTTACAAATAAAAACAACGAGAAAGGATATCAAAGTCCATTTCAGGTCAGCTAAATTAACTAAGTGTTGGCGGCATGCTGACTGAATTGATGATATTTTTTGTTTCTGACTATCTTCATCATCTTTTTCATCAGACGCTAACAGCACATGTGATGCAAGAGGAAAGCGTTCAACAGGAACTGGAATTCGGCAAGTATCCCATGCCTCAATCAGAATACACTTATTTGAAGCATACTGAAGTTCCATCTCATGGTTAGTTGCATTCAACAAATCTAATACGAGGTAACAATGAGTTGGCCTATTGAGAGAGAGAGAGAGAGAGAATAAAGCTTCATATTAGCAATCAATACAAAAGAGCTAAAATGGATATTATTTTCATTTATATAAAAAGAGACATTCACATGAATGCTGTTTTCTAGATTTTCTCAGAATAAAATGAAAATAAGACAAATTAAGAATAGTAATTTGATTAATAATAACCATTTCCATAATTAATATAAAGCCATATATTAATATAAAGTAGGCGCCTCCGTAGCCAGGTGGGAAGGAGCAGCAGTGCGTAGCACACGCTTCTTGATTAGACCGGGGTTCGAGCCCGTCACCACCAAATACGGAGGATGCGGAAAGGTAAGGGAATGACCACCACATATCCCGGAGCAATATGGCCTTAGTTGCTAATGCTCCTAAAAACCAAAATAACAAAAATAACATTAATATAAAGTAAAGTCATTAAAGTAACAATGCACCCAAAGCACTTTTGACCTATTTTTGGCTTCAAGAAAAAAATTATACATTTTTGGTACTTTTTTTAAACAAGAGTTTGAAATTTCACAAACACAAATGTTGAGAAATCTCAGAAAGTGCTCAGTAATGACACTATGAATGACTTCTATAATAATTTGATAGTGCTACTCTACAACTTTGAAACTGATAGAATTAGTAAGGCCAAATGATGCAAGGAAGCTAATTTTTTTTTATCAGCCAAATGTACATAAATAAATAAAATAATAATAATAAAAAAAGTCAATATTCGTACTGTACCCATTCCCACAAGGTAATCATCCAATTCAATTTAAACTTATCCAGACTCATTGCCTCTGTTATGTTGGGAAGCAATTTATTCTAATGTTCAACAACCTGCTGCCTATAGGTGAACTTCATGAGATCCAATCCTCCATTAATCCTTGAGATTTTATATTTGTGGCCCCTGGTTCGTCTCACCTACGAGGGTGAACAGACCTTACTTATTCATTATACTTAATCCCTTCTGTGCCATACACATTCCAATTAGATCACTTAGATGTCTAGTTGAACTCTGCAGTCCACTTTTTATGCCATTCTTCACATGTGCATCACTCTGCACTCATCACCAATCCAGTCACCCTTCTCTGACATTTCTATAGTAGAAGCTGTCTTTCCCCCCCCACCCCCTTTAGTTGTGATGTCCAGACCTCAATAAAATATCCCAAATGTAGTCTGACAACTGACTTGTAAAGAGGGATAATGATGTCCTTCTCCCTATTAACAAATGCTCTGTACATCATAAATAGCACACTATGTTTTCTTCCCCCGGCTGCCTTTTTACACTGCACAGAAAATTTCATGTCAGATTGACTCTTAACTAAGTCATTTTCAGCTTGAATCACTTTTTGCTCCTCTTTTCCAAGCTTATATGTAATAACTCTAGGATTTCTGATCCTCAAATGCATCACCTTTAGGATTGAATTTGAAAGTGTCTGCAATTCTGCCCAGACACGATAGGAGGGAATATGGTGAGAGCTTTTGTCAACCAATTCGGCCCGGGAGAGAATGTGCAAGGCTCATGGAGAACAATTTTTATCAGCGTGGTTTGTATTGGTTAACAGGATGGACAGATAATGCTTTTAGTTAAGAAGAATATTAAATCTAAGGCAATACATTCAGTTGACTTAAGTGACGAGTGCAATGTTAAATCAGTTTGGTGTGATATAAGCACTGGGAAAACAAAAATTGAGAGTAGGAGTGTGTTATAGGCCTAATGACTGTGATGAGTATATCAAACAGCTATACAAGAAAACAGAGTGGACCAGGCAAATCAGAATGTCTCATAATGGAGGATTTTAACTTTCCAAATGATAATTGGAATTTGTGGATTGGTCATTCACACATTAGCAAGACTTTTGTAGCAGCATGTTAGAGAGGTAACAAGAGGAAGCAATACTCTTCAGCTGGTTATCAGCAGTGCTACAAGAATGTACAGGGAAAAGACCCACTGGATGGCAGTGATCATAGTGTATTGATGTGGAATTAAAGACATAACTACTGTCAAGGTTAAAAAGTAAGGCTTTTGCTGGGGTAACTGCAGAGGACTAAAACAGTTTTTAAATGTTGTGCAGTGGGACCAACTGATAATGTTACCAACAGCGAATTCTAAATGGGAAGTAATCAAAGAAGCTACTAGACTTTTCATACCAAAAAAGAAATACTCTTCAAGGCTTAAACCTAAATAGATGTCAGATGAACTACTTGAGACATGTGGCAGAAAAGGGAAGTGCATGGGATGCATATACATTATGTGATATAGAAGCCTATGGTAGATATAAATTAATCTGTAATCAAGTCACAAAAGAGGTTAGGCACACTAAGTTAGGCACTCTAGCAAAAAATGCAAAGAAAAACAGCAAAAACTTCTATGCTTATATTAACAGTAAGTAAAAGGAAGGGGTTGAATCACATTGGACCACTTGATATCTATGGGTTAACTGTTGTTGACCCTGCTCAGGTTGTTGATAAATTGAATAGGTATTTTGCATTTACATTCACCTATGAGGAATTCTTCAAGAAAGGGGAAGCCAGAAGTTTATCAAACTCTAACGAGGAGCTAAATAACTTTGTGATAGCAGAAAGGAAAGTGAAGGAGAAATTGTTGAGGATGGACATAAAAAAGGCACCCGAGGCAGAGAGAATCTATCCAATTATATTAAGGGTGGCAGTGAAGGAGATAAGCAAACCCTTGACCACAATTATGAGCGCATCCTTGGATTCAGGAGAGGTCTCTGAATTGGAGAAGTGTGAATATATCATAAATGGGGATCAAAAGGTGACATGAGGAATTGCAGACCTGTTAGCTCGTGGTCTGTTCCAAGGAAAATAATGGAATCGCTGGTTAAAGAAGTAATGCAGGACCATTTGGATAGGGATGTAATTATACTGCAATCATAGCATGTATTTGTCAAGGGGATAGGCGTGTAATTATACTGCAATCATAGCATGTATTTGTCAAGGGGTGGTCTTGTCTAACCAATCTGATAGGTTACTATGCTGCAAAAAATTATTTTGACATCATATACTTAGATTTCAGGAAGGCTTTTGATACTGTTGCACAGAAAATACTGCTTTACAAACTGAAGCACTGTGGCATTGAGTGCAAATTACTGCTATGGATAAAGGAATGGTTAAATGGAAGAAGACAAAAAGTGATTATCAATGGGCACTGCTTTTTGTGGACTAATGTTATTAGTGGAGTTACCCAGGATTCAGTGCTGGGTCCACTGTTGTTTTCAATATTTATCAATGATACTGATGAAGGTATACCAGGCTCAATGTCCAAGTTTTCAGATGATACAAAGGTTGGCAGGGTGGTTAACGACAGTCATCAGGGTGAGCTACTGCAACAAGATCTAGAAAAATTGGGTTGATGGGCTGAGAAATGGCAGTTGAAGTTTAACATTGACAAATGCAAGGTACTGTACATGTGTAGCAGTAACCCTCAGATTAACTTATCAACTGCACAGTACTATGCTCAGGTTAGTACTCAATAATAAATGAGTACTTTTTTTGTAAATTATAGTATTTATAGCGGAAAATGAAGAAGACCTGGGCATAACTGTTCAATCAGACATGAAACTGTCTAAGTAGAACAGAAACTGTCTAAGTAGATATACTGCCAGGACAGCTCATGGGCTTTTGTCAATGATACACAGAAACTTTGCTAGCAGAAAGAGGGAGATGATTATCCCTTTGCATAAGGCCCTGGTTAGGCTGCATCTTGAGTACTGTGTACAGGTCTGGAGGCCTCACTTTAGGAAGGATGTAGAGCTTCTGGAACAGGTGCAGAGAAAGGCAACCAGATTGGTTAAGGGAACAAAAGGGAGCTCTTACTTAGAAAGCTTCAGTTCTGCAAATTTCAGCACCTTGAGACCAGGCAGCTACAAGGAGACCTGATTTAGGTGTTTAAAGCCTTATGTTGAACTAGAAAAATTCTTGGAGGGTACAGATGGATGAACTGCATTTATTTTTTATTTTTTAATTTTTTTTTTTTTTTTTTTTTTTTTTTGGCTCATGATATATGAGCTTACTTTCTTGCATCATTTACCATTAATACTACTACTACTATTTATAATTCAGGAACAAAAACTGTCAAATAAAATATAAGTTATATTTTTAACAACTACAAATATATATGAATTAGAATGCAAAAAAAAATAATAAAAAATTGTTTACATTTCATCAATCTTGTTTATAAATTTTCTGTTTTTAGAAGGCTCAGTCCTGGAACAATTAAGTTCCAGGACTGAGTCAATTTAAAAATCAATTGCTAGAATGAAAAATGCCTTTAATATTTTTAAAGGTAATTGCCTTAAGCAGCTACAGACTTGCTGAAAACATTTTTAAGTGCATTTGAACTGACTGCCACCAATTCCTTTGTCACCTTTCTCTTAGTGTCCTCTACACCAGCTTTTATTAAACTGTAGGTTGATAAAAGCTGTATTGTATAATTTTTGATAAAGCACATGGATTTCATTAAAAACAAAATATATTATATGCAATAATAAATGAGTACTTTTTTGTAAATTATATTTATAATTTGAATATAGAAATTTAAATGATTAAATAAAATATCATACATATTAAATAGATAAGTACTTTTTTTGTTAATTACATTATTTTATTTATTTATTAATATATATATTTTTGTTTCAAAATGTATGTAAGAGTATGTTACTTGTTACACATGAATAATATTTATGAATGGATAACATGTTTTAAAGTAATTGCCATTACTTCAAAACATGCATTTATATAAATTCTGTAAGACATTTTAAACACAATTTATGCTTAAAAAGTTCATAGCAATTAAAATCTCTAATAAATTATGAATTTTATAATATAAATTTCTCTTACACTTCAGCAGGTAAAACATCCCACTTGGTGATAAAGACAGATGACTGCACTTCTACATTGATAGCAACAGCACACTGTCGACAGAATTTTGCTTCCATACCAGGCCCACCAGTATACTGAAGTTGCAAAACCGCTTCCACAATCTATATAAAAATAGCATTACATAAATTTTCCAACAAAAGTTATTCCTAAGTTATACAATCATCAAATTGATATTAACACTTGTAAGAATAAAAACAAATATAACCACTGCATCTCTATGCTGACAAAAGCAAATGATACATTCGTGGGGAAGCTTAAGTTAACTGAATTTTCACTGGATAATTAATTTTTTTTTAATAAACATAGTGTTATGTTATGGGCATTCCTGATGGAAAATGAACAAATGTCACCTTTTATCATATAAAATGGAACTGAATAGAAGATTAGAAGAGGGCACTGGGATTGCAGAGGTGAACAGTCGGTGGATTTTCGGCTGCTGAAAACGATAAGAAGCTTTGTTATTTTTACCGTATTCTTTGTTAATTAACATATTACATTGTGTTCTACAAACATATATTAAATAGGCTAAATAGCATTCGTTACGTTATTTTTAAAAAATTTAACTAGTGATTTTGGTAATTTATGACTTACCGCTAGTACCAGTGTTGGCGGCAAAATTGTTGAACTTGCAGCCATTGTATAGATCGATACAAAATAGCGTAATTTAAAACTAGATAGCGTAATATGTAGCACTGTATTAGGAATCTGTTAGCTTAGTATAGCATTATCAATTAATCAATAAAATTTATTAATCTTATTAAATTTCATTGTTAACTAAACTGTATTTAAATGGAAATCATGACCCAGACTATAGCTGCGAAGCAAAGATCGCAGAGTAGCAGGAGTGCTATGGCTCGGAAGAGAAATGAAGGGGGCAAATCTCCAACACATCAGTCTCAATAAATGTGCGAAATGTGAAATGCTTGCAGACATTTCGGGAACAGGACATGATCTAGTCAAGGATGTCTTTGTGTGTGCTAAGTGCCTAGAGTGGCAAGAAATTAGTCGCCACCTAATTTCTTGGCACTCTAGGTACTTAGCACAAGCTCTCAGCTGCCCAACTCAATGTCAGCACTCACTCCTGTGCAGCAGGCAACACAGAGGCAATCTCCAAGGCAGAATGCACGGGTCCCACAGGAACTAGTTATTGTTGGTGACTATTGTCAGGGAGATGGGGAATATATAGTATGCAAAAAGAATAAGTGGAACGGGATCAGGGTATGTCTGCCAGTATCAAAAGTTGATGACATCATAGAGCAGATTTCTTTTAAGGGAAAAAAAAAAGGTGATATTGTATATTGTTGTACATGTTGGCATTAATGACCTTAAGAGTAAGAGATCTGCAGATTTACTTAACAAGTACAGGCCAATGTTGAAAAAGAAGCCACAAGTAGGGTGTATATGATGAGAGCCTTGTCAATCAATTCAGCCCTGGAGAGATTGTGCAAGGCTCGTGGGGTAGAATTTTTTCAGTATGGTCTGTGCATTGTGTTCTACAAACATATATTAAATAGGCTAAATAGCAACTAACAGGTGAGACTGCTTCTACAGGGATGGGGTACGGGGTACACTTAAATAGAAACGGTGCAAAAATATTTTCTGATGCTATCGAGGCAGTGTTAGATTGGTCAGAAAACTGCTAGATTGGGGGGGGGGGGATACACAGACTAAAAGATTAACAGTGGCTACAGGCAGAGGCAAAAGTGATTCTTCCACTGCTTCTATTGGAATCAGCAGTAGTAGCCTGAAAAGCAAGCTGCTGGGAATCAATATAAAACAAGTAAATACATGGCTGTGTTAGGGTAATGAAGAGTAGGAACAGGTGCATGTATACTTGCATGTACACCTATACTTCTATCATTCGTGTACTTGCATGTACACCAATGATAGAAGTATAGTTAATAAATTTTATTAGTTTGAAGTGCTGGTCAAGACGTTGAAGGTGGAAGTAGTTGGGATATCAGAGATGTGGTGTCACACAAATATAAGCAGTGCAGAATTGGAATTTGGGGAGTACAATGTGTACAGAAAGGATAGACAGGTCAGGAAGAAAGAAGGGATTATGCTGTTAGTTAAGAAACACATAAAATCTAAGAAGATGCATCCAATTGACATTTGGTAAACAATGCTATGTTGAGTCCGTGTGGTGTAACAAAAGCACTAGGAACAGGAAAATGAGAGTAGGTGTGTATTATAGGCTTAATGAATCTGATGAGTATAATGAGTAATTGTGCAGAGAAATATAGTGGGCTAGTAAATCAGACTGGCTTATAATGGCGGATTTTAACTTTCCAGATATTGACTGTAACTTGTGGGTTGGTCACTCACACACTAGCAAGACTTTTGTGGATTTATTGGATGACTGTTTTCTACAGCACCATGTTCAAGAGGCAACCAGAGGGAGTAATATTCTTGATCTGATTATCAGCAGTGATTATTCATGCATTAGGAATTTACAGACAGAGGAACCATTGAGAGACTGATCACAGCGTACTGATGTGGGATTTACTTAAAGATGTAACTACCATAAAGGGTACAGGGAATGTCTCTTGCTTTTGTAAAGGTGACTACAGTGGCCTCAGACAGTTTTTAAATTCTAAACATTGGAATCAACTGATTATGTTACCAAGGTTGAATTCTAAATGGGAAGCCTTCAGGGACTTAATCTTGGAGGCTACTAGGCTTTTCTACCAACTAAGAAAAACTTTTCAAGGTTTAGGCCTATTGGATATCAGATGAATTAATGAGGCTTGTGGCAGAGAAGAAAAATGCATGGGATGAATACAAATTATCAGGTGACACAGAAGCCTATGGCAGATATAAGCTAGTCTGTAATCATGTCACAAAGGTTAGGCAGGCGAACGCAGATTACGGGAAATCTTTATCAAAGGATGCAAAAGGTTTTTTACTTATGTAAACCCTAGAAGGAAAAGGATGAATCAGATTGATTCACTTAACATAGACGGTTTGACTATTGATGATCCTGCTTAGGTAACTGATAAACTAAATTAGTATTTTGCATCTACATTCACACATGAGGAGTTATTCAAGGAGAGGAATGCCAGAAGCTTATCAAACTCTAATAGGGAGCTAAGAGGTTTTGTAATAACAGAGAGCAAAGTGGAGGAGAAATTGTTGAATTTAAACATAAAAAAGGCACCTGAGGCAGATGGAATCCATCCAGTTATATTAGAGACAGCAAAGGAAGTAAGCAACCCTTAGCCATAATTATGAGAGTTTCCTTCAACTCAGGGGAGATCCCCATTGATTGGAGGTGTGCAAATGTATCCCCAATTCATAATGGGAGTTCAAATGGGGGACAAGAAACTATAGACCTGTTAGTTTAAGTTGTGTTCTGGGGAAAATAATGGAGTCACTGGTTAAAGAAGCATAGCAGGATCATCTAGACAAGACTGCAATAATGTTTAAGACAGCATGGGTTTGTTAAAGGGAGATATTGTCTGACCAATTTGATTGGATACTATGATGTGGTCAGAAAGGAAGTGAATGCAAAAAAAAATTTGATATCATATACTTGGATTTCAGGAAAGCTTTTGATACTGTTGCAAATGGAAGACTGCTGTACAAATTGGAATGGTATGGCATGGCATTAAGGGCAAGTTGCTACAATGGATAAATGGATGGTTGTGTGGGAGATGATAGAGAGTGGAAATCAATAGACACTGCTCTTTGTGGACTAATTTTATTAGAGGAGTTCCCCAGGGGTCGGTGCTGGGCCCATTGTTTTGTGTATTCATCAATGATATTTATGAGGGTCTATCAGGCTTAATATAAGAAGAAGAAGAAGAAGAATTCTTTATTATATACAGAATATCTAAGTTTGCAGATGATACAAAGGTTGCCAAGGTTGTTAACGACAGTAAAGACAGTATGCTACTGCAACTGGATCTAGATAAGTTGGGCTGACAGGTGGAAACTGAAGTTTAACATTGACAAATGCAAATACTGCATATGGGTAGTTGTAACCAGGGCTCCCACTCACAAATTTTAAAAAAACTTAGATTGCAACTTAAATAAGCCCAAAAAAAAAAAAACTAGTTTTCATCATATAGTATAGCAACACAAATAAGATAAAACTTACCATGCAAAAATATCTTTTATTTAATTGTAATCAGAATTTTCATCCCATTCAGTTCCCTCCACATTTATTTTTTGAAGTTCTTTCATTTTTTTCAAACATTCTTCGTATCTTATTATTATTATGATGACTATTATTATTAGCCATATGGTGCAAGGAAGCCTGAGGCTTTTGCTGCACCAGCCAAAAAAAAAAAAAAAAATCTGTTACCCTAAAAGAGAGAGAGAGAGAATAGAAGGGAATCACCAAGGAAGAGAAGAATGATGATATCCAGATCTTTTATGACAAGTTCCTTGTATGACTTCTTTTACCAATTATGATTTAGGTTTCCATGTATAGCAATTTTGATTACATCTATTTATCACCTGTTTTGCCATTAGTCGATTTTTCACAGTTTCTGGTTTAAGGGAGTTTGTGGCTTTTGTTTTTATATGGTTTTCTTGGGAGAAGATTCTTTCTACTCTTGCCGAAGAGTGAGGTAAAATAGTTATTCTGGTCATAAAGTTAGATAAAATCTCATATTTAGAATTATTAAAGCCATCTTTTACATTACGTAACAGATACCAAAACTCAGGGATGGTTTTGTAAGAGAAATCTAAATCTTGATTTAATCGAAATGATCTCCATTCATCATCTAGAAGATCTACTTTGTCTTCAGAAACAAGGTGAGGGAACTGCATTGCTAAATGGAAAATAGAGGATGGCGAATTGGCACGATCATGTATCACTGCTGGGTCAAGAACATTGAGATTGGCAATAATTCCATCATCATTTAGAGGAAATCTTTTTCTGATTTCCATACAAAGTTCAACAAGAAATTTTAAGCAATCATTTTTAAACCTACTTTCACTTTCACCAAGTGGTGTTGAATTTAATAAGGCCATACAACAGCCTCCCAAATATATTTTATTCAGAGGCTTATGATTTATTGTATTGCTTGGATCAATTTCAACCAGCTTGCACGAAGTAATGACTTCTTCTTTTATGAAAAAACTAAGAATATTTTTATACTCAATTGAAACCATTGAATGAAGTAAGTGCAATCTGAAATGTTCAGATTGAAATTCAATATTCAGGCAGTTTATTTTCTCCAGTACATATCCTAAAAACAACAACATATGCTTAGTTCCTTTGGTGATCATAGTATTGTAAATATTTCCTGCACCATCGATTTTGTCAATTTTTGATTGAGACTGAAAATAAAGAACTAACGCATCCCACTGCTCAATAATAATTTTTATTACATTGCCACGGGATAACCAACGTGTTTGTGCTAATTTGGGGATTTTATGCTTAGCAGTATCTACAACATCTTGAATCATTTTGAACTCGTTTAATCTTTTACTACTACGGGAAAAATAACAAGAGATATCTTTTATAAATATTTCTAGATATGATGGTAGTACCTTGACTGAATGACTAGCACATAATGCAAAAGAATGGCAAACACATGCCATTATAAATACTGATGGTACATACTTTTTTAGCAATGACTGGAATCCACTCTTAGTACCCATCATAGTGGCACAATTATCACTTCCAGAGCCAACGAGATTACTTATTTGAATGTTTTTTTTCTATGAAAAGATCTTTCACAGCTTGATAAAGCCCTTCTGAAGTACCATTTTCGACACAAACAGTGTCAAGTAACACATCTACAACATCAAGTTTTTGAATATCAAAATATCTAACAAACAACAGCTAGAACTTGCGATAAAGATAAATCTGTACTTTCATCTATTATCATTGAAAACTTGTTGTTTCTGCATATGTTAGAAATGTATATATTTTCATGATAGGCTATGCCATCTTGTATAAGATAAGAGACTTTAGTCGCCTTCATCTGAACTTGTTTTGCAATATTGCTATCATGAAATGCTTTCTTACATGCTTCTATAAGGTGAACACATTGCGCAAATGGAATATTATGCTCAGAAATGAGTGCAGCAATTGTTAACTCTGCCTTTGCTACTTCTTCATTCTCCGTAGGTTTACGTTTTGTGAAGAATGTCTAACGTTGAACTTGTCTTAGCAATATCTGCACTTTTTTTTTTTTTTTTTTTAACTGTATTTTTATGCACTAGTAACATCGATTTATTGGCATTCTTTAATTTCATTTCACAACAAATACAGTAAGACGCACCTTTTTCATTACTGTCTTCTTTCAACCAATCTTTAATTCCGGATCTTCTAACCATTCATTTCTAAAATTTTGAGTATACCACCGTTTACTCATCTTTCTCTATGGGGAACAAGTTTCAGACATTGTGGGCAATTTGTGGGTATGGCTAATTAGCAATTATCTTATTTAAAATGTTCTATAAAATAAAAAATAAATCACTAATCCATTAAGATAAAATAGAAATAGTCACTACAATTTAAATTTATTATATCACTGTATGCAGTACACGCATAAATATAAAAATCACACCAAATAATGCAATAATACCACAAACGATCACGAAAGACTGTGCAGTAAAGACCGCCTTCCGCCTGCTCAATAGGCTGTGCATACATGTTAGTAACACAAACATGTATGCTTACATGTATGAACATGTAAGTGTAATTTCATAGTGTAGAACCCTGCGAAAACTTTGAAATCTTTTTACATTTGTAGTATTTTGTACAAGCACTTGAGATATTACAAATTATGATCAGTATTGTTAGAATATAAAATTAAGAAAATTGTAAACTGTTATTAAATGTATTAAATTTTATTGTATTTACAAGAAATAAAAATAAATTTTGACTTAAAATTAAAAATTACCGAAAAAACCCAGATAATGAGATATTTTTGTGAAAAAAACCTATCAACCCAGATGACAATCAAAAAACCCAGATCTGGGTGGAAAAACCCAGGAGTGGGAGCCCTGGTTGTAACCCAAGAGAAATGTTTTGGAAGAGAATGCTAGCCAGAACATACTTAACACAATATGAAAAATCTGCTCCTGGATTCAAAGCTTCTAACGATAGGCTTACTCTTTTGTTTGTGCAAATGCTAGTGGGCACATGATCAAATTGATGCTCATGTATAAATCGCAGAATCCACCTGCTTTGAAGGAAAAGAATAAAGATTATCTTTCAGTTTATTGGAAATCCAATAAAAAAGTTTGGATAACAACTACACTTTTTAGAGAGTGGTTTAATGATAGCTTTGTGCAAGAGGTGGAAAGTTACTTAGCTTCGAAATCGCTACCCTTCAAAGTTCTGCTTCTTATTGATAACATGCCAGGACATTCAAGAAGTCTAGAATCACCCCACTCAAACGTTGAAATTGTGTTTTTGCCACCCAACACCACATCACTTTTACAACCACTAGACCAAGGTGTGATTGCTGCATTTAAGCCCTACTATGTTAGGAGAACCTTTACTGGCTTAATTGAAAAAATGGAAAGGGAGTCAGACTTAACTGTAAGTCAAAGTTGGAAAAATTATAACATCGCAGATTGCCTGATCAACATCAAGGCATCAGATGATGAGATAAGAGCATCTATAATTAATGTGTTAGCGAAAATTGTAGCTAATGGTGAGTGTTACTAAAACAGTCTCTAATGTCAATAAACTGGTTGCCGATATTGTAGCAATAGCACAAGGAATAGAAGGCGGGGAGGGGGGGCTTTGAAAACATCGATGCAACAGACATTCAGGAACTTATTGAGACTCATGCAGATGAACTTACAATAGAAGAGTTGGATGAATTAGTAACAAGGTCAAATGAGAACCAAAGTGATCCTGAGGAGGAAGATCTCGACGTTGTTACACCAAAATTAAATAGCAAATCATTAAAGGAAATCTTTAGCCTCTCCATACAACTTTAAAATCCTTATGGATTTTATGTCCACATGGATCCTAATTTGGAAAGAAGCATCAAGTTTAAACAAGACCTAGAACAATTGCTCTTGCCTTACAGGGAAATTCAAAAGGAGCTCAACAAAAAAATGAAGAAACAAACTTCAATTAAGAGTTATTTTTCGCCCAGCAATCCATATTCTTGATATGTTTTTGAAAGATTTGTTTGAAATTTCTAATAAATATTACATTTAATATTAAATTGTTTCTTATTTTCATTTTGATGCCTCATGCTTGTATTTCACTTTGTACTGTCTATGTTCATAGTCATATTATGTAGGTACATGTAATAGATACATAGACAAAATTTTAGACTATTTTTTTTTTTATATATTTCATACTTTGGAACGGAACCCTTTTATTACTATGGGCGGCATAACTCAGTATTCGCATTTTTGGTATTCGTGGCATTTCTCAGGAATGTAACCCCCCCCCCGCAAATAGTGGGGGTTTACTGTACATAGTAAATCAAATTAGTAAAATAATAAGAGGAGTTTACCTCAATATAGTGCGTAGAACACTTCCGTATGATACCTTCCAGAAATTAAAATGGAAAAAACGAAAAAATCGACAACTTACTGGTACATTAGAGTAAAATATAAATAATTAAATAATCAATTTAACACAATTCAAATCAATTTAAAACAATTAAAAATAAAATTAACGCAATATTCCTGCACTTTTTGGTCAGACAAAATTATACAAGACTGGGTTTCCTATTCGACCTATTGTTTCCTACAGGAACTCTGCATTTTCATCCTTAGCCACACATGTATATAACATTATAAAACCCTTTAGACAGGTAATACAATTTGGGATTAAGAACTACGATACATTATTTAATAAGCTTAAAGATTGTAGACTCGGTGACAATGACAATTTATTCTCACTAGATGTTACCTCGTTATATACAAATGTAAACGTTGAATACACATTAGATATTATTTGGGATATGTTAAATAAAAACTCGACACCGATTAATTATATGAAGCTACCTATTAAGGAAATTTTTCACTTAATTAAACTGTTAGTTGAGGCTAACTACATCACCTTTCGTGACAAGGTGTACAAACAAATTTTTGGATTACCAATGGGTTTGAGCCTGAGTGGCTTAATGTCAGAGATCTATCTCTCAACGATTGAGCAGATACATTTGACACCTTTTTGAACCCGTATTACATACTATGGGAGGTATTTAAACGATGTTCTAGTTATTACCGATAGTAATACTATCCAAGACATTTTACATTCGTTTAATAATATTCATTCTAGACTCAAATTTACATTGGAAAGGGAGGATACTGATACAAAGTCAATAAACTTTCTAAATTTCATGCTTACCCGGGACTCGAATAAAATACAACTTAGCATCTATCAAAAACCTACAAACACCGGTATGCTTCTACATTATAATAGCTATCACCCGTTCACCTATAAAAGATCGATTATCTTTAATCAATTTCTTAATGCCTATAAATATTCAACGACAGATTCTGCTTTGTACTCAGAAATACAAATATTAACTAGCACTTTCTTAAACAGGGGTTATTCCATTACCACAATAAACCGAATTAGGGTACAGGCTAAGGATAGGATACAAAACACTACACCAATCAACAATAGTAATATCAAAAAATACTTTATCTCTGTCCCATATGTTGAACAGTGGCACAAACAGCTTAACAGATTCTTTAAAGATACCGAATTTAAAATTGTAGCTAGGCCAATAAGGAAGTTACACACTATACTGAACAATCGCTCGGTTCTTTCAGCGTTCGCAACACAAATTAATGATCTAGTATACAACATTTCTTGAGGTGATTGCGACTCGTCTTATCAAGGTTCGACCCGATTTTCTCTTAATATTCGTGTAAATCAACATGAAGCCTCAGTTTGTGCTTCTCGTTCAGCAGCGTCAGAATTAGCCTTTCATGCCATTAACGAAAAACATACTTTTTTATTTAACGAGGCCAAAATACTTAACGTTCAATGTAATTATACGTGACTATTAATTGCAGAAACAGTTGAAATTAAATTACACGAGAATTCTGTTAATGTTCGGCGGCCATATTTGATCTCCGATGCGTGGACCTTTACGCGCATGCGCGAAGACAAATAATCTCTATTTAAGTATCAGGTTTAATCCGTTTTAGTAATTTTCATTCCTGTGATCATGACATATGGTCGAAAAGCGTTGTCAGCTTCAGGAAGGAAAATCGTTTTGAACATTTTCGTTAGATTCTTTTAATTGCATTAATTTTATTTTTAATTGTTTTAAATTGATTTGAATTGTGTTAAATTGATTATTTAATTATTTATATTTTACTCTAATGTACTGGTAAGTTGTCGATTTTTTAGTTTTTTCCGTTTTAATTTCTGGAGGGTACCATACGGAAGTGTTCTACGCACTATATTGAGGTAAACTCCTCTTATTATTTTACTAATATTATTATCAACGTAGAACATATTGAGTAGTACAGCTCTGATTCATAGTGAACTAGAGTCAGTTCCTATGGTGAAAAAGCAGTGATCCCTAGGGTTCGAATTTTTATGACCTTAAAATGAAAATATTTCATTAAATTTAACCAAATATGACCTTAAATGTGACTAAATAATTTACCTTTACGTAACGTATAAAAGATAATATTTACTTTTTTTTATTCTTTTAAAGTTGTACGACTTGTTATACAAATTTCTAACAAGTAATATAATGAAAATATCACAATTTGCAAGTTTTTTTTTTTTTTTTTTGAAATAAAAACATTAAAATAATTTTTTATGTTAGTCTTCTCTATTAGTGAAGGGTTACTCTTTCCAGGTAGTGCAATACATGGGCAACTCTTGTGAAGGAAGAGCACAATATGAGATACAGATGAAATTATGCCTTTCACACTACTATCGTAGTTGTTCTTTAAAAGTTATCTATGGTGTATCTACACCGATATTATATTTATTAATTAATTTCCGTACCTCTTTATTGCATGCGTTGCAATATATTATTTTTTCCATCCGTTTGGTATGTGTCTTTAGACTCTTCTACAGAAGAAATCCATTTTCTAAAAAGCTCAATTTTGGCTTCATTTTGCCAACAGTTGAAGTTTCTACTGTATAAAATAAGTTGAATGAATAATTAGTTGAACTTGGTATAAGGCGAAACTACTGTCAAGTTTTTTTAAATTATAGCTAAGATTACACTACTGTGTGGTTGTGAGTGAGTAAAGAGCTCATCAAAATAACTTTGGGATTTAGCCGCTCGTGCCCACCCACGCTGGAATGTGAAATGATTAAATGTAAATTCCCACGGTTTTTTAGAAATATATTTTAAATCAATTTGATAAACAATTTGTCGATTATCGTAAGACAAAATGAAAGTTTTATGTCAACAAGTATAAAATATGCCATTAAATATGATATTTTATATATTTTTTTGAAATTATGACCTAATGTGTAAAATATGATGAAATATGAAATTATAAACACGCTTCTTTAGGATCCTCAGACCATGTAACATGGTCCCACTAAGTTTCATGCCTTTATGTAAACGAAAATGAATATGATAATACATAAAAATCCGAACCCTAGTGATCACAATGTCAAACAAAGAAATGTCCATTGTTCAGGACACTAATCTTAAAGTTTGCATTTGCAGTCATGTCGTTACACATGCGCAAGTTCAAAGCTGTAATCCTTGAGAGAAACCTTCATATTAGCAGAATAAAATACCAACATTCAGAGTTTCCTTTGTAGGAAATGGTTTGGGTTCACTTCCAATTAATTCCAATGAAGTACAGGATGGCAATTATTTCAAGACAATGCCATATATGTGTTATGGTGGAATGTATAGTAACAGCTGCTTTGTCAATCGTAGCCACTGCAACAACAATATAAATAAATGCCTATATTTTAACCATCATATGCCAGAAATTTCTGAAAGTTTACCTGGATGTACACTGAAGTCCCTAGAATTCAATGCAACTGTTGACACAACTTGAAATCTCTGTAATTTGCTCCTGGGATAGATAATCTGGGGGTGACAGAATATCTCGGCCACACATTCAAATCCAAGAGGGGGGGGAGTTATGGTCTAAGACCATAACTCCCCCCCTCTTGGATTTGCCTATATTTAGAAGCCTATAAGTTAAGAAGCACGTAAAATCTAAGGCAGTGCATCCACTGCATGGGCCAGTGCAATGTTGAATCAATTTGGTGTAACAAAAGCAGTGGAAAAACAAAAATGAGGGTAGGTGTGGTTTATAGACCTAATGATGAGTGTATATGAGCAATGGCACAGATATACAGAGTGGGGCAGTAAATCAGAATGTCTTATAATGCGAAGATTTAACTTTTCAGATATTGACTGGAACTTGTAGATTGTTCACTCACATACTAGCAAGACTTCTGTGGATTTACTGGATGACTGTTTCCTACACAGCATGTTAGAATGGCAAAATACTGGAATAAGTTACCTACATGGGTGGTAGAGGCTGATAGTCTGGGGAAATTCAAAGGTCAGCTGGATATCTAAGGGAGGAGGGAAATGCATTGGCTGTCCATTTCCTTTCCTCTTATTAATTATTATTATTTTTTAAAAAATTTTCTTCTTATTATTATTAATTTGTTTTTATTCTTATTATTTTATTTTATGCATTTTTTGTTATTTTATTTTATTATTATTATTATTTAACTATTTATTTGTTTATTATTATTTAACTATTTATTTATTTATTATTATTATTATTTTTTTTTTTGGTTGGTGCAGCATAAGCCATAGGCTTCCTTGCACCATGTGGCCTTTACTAATACTAAAAGAGAAAGCAATACCCAAGATCTAATTATTAGCAGTGATTCTTCATGCATTAAGAATTTAAAGATAAAAGACCTACGAGGACAAGTGATCACAATATATTGAGGTGGGATTTACTTAAAGATGTAACTATTGTAAAATGTAAGGAAAAGGGGCTTTCAATTTTGTGAAGGTGACTACAGTGGTCTCAGACAGTTTTTAAATTCAAAAACTAAATGAGAAGCATTCAGGAAAGTAATTATAGGAGCTATTAAACTTTTTATACCAAATAAGATTTACTGTTCAAAGTTAGTACTTAAATCGATGTCAGATGAACTGATAAGACTTATGGCAGCAAATAAAAATGCATGGGATACACAAATTATCAAGTGATACAGATGCCTACATAAAATATAACCTAGTCTGCAATCAAATCACAAAGGAGGTTAGTCAAGCCAGATTGGGAGGAGCCTCTGGCAGAAAATGCAAAAAAATAGGAGAAAGATTTCTTAACTTATGTCAACACAAGAAGGAAGGGGTTGAATGATAGTGGTATACTAAATACGAATGGATTAACTGTTAATCATCCTGCTTAGGCTGCTGACATACTGAATGAATATTTTGCATCCACATTGACATAAAATAAATTTTTTGGAGATAGGAAAGCCAAAAGTGAGGCAAATTTTGGCAGGCAGCTAGTTGATTTTATGATAACAGAGAGGAAAGTGGACGAGAAATTGTTGAAGCTAAACTTCAAAAGGCACCTGGGGTGGGTGGGATCTATCCAGTAAAATTATGCAAAAGAGGTGAGCAAACCTTTAGTTGTGATGAGAGAATCCCTGGATTCAGGGATGATCCCTATGGACTGGAGATTTGGATATGTATCCTCAATTCACTAAGGGGGATCAAAGGAAGAAATAAGTAATTATATACCTGAAAGCTTTACTTCATTCCAGGAAAAAAAAAAAAAAAAAAAAATTCGCTCCTTAAAGAAGTAATGCAGGACAATCTAGACAAAAGTGCAGTTATACTGCCGTCACAGCATGGATTTATTAAGGAGCAACCTTGTCTGACCAATCTGGAAACTATGACACAGTAACAAAGGAACTAGATGCAAAAAATAATTTTGACATCATATATTTATATTTCAGAAAAGCTTCTGATACTGTTGCACATAAAACACTGCTGTAAAAATTGAAGGAGGGTAGCATTAAGGGAAAGTTGCTGCTATAAATAAAGAGATAATGACTGAGTGGGAGAAGGCAGAGAGTGGTTATTAACGGACACTGTTCTTCTTGAACTAATGTTATAAGTGGAGTACTCCAGGGTTCAGTGCTAGGCCCATTGTTTTCTATATTTATTAACGATACTGATGAAGGCATAACAGGCTTAGTACCTAAGTTTGCAGATGATACGGAACGGGAGTTAATCACAGTAATCAGGGAATTCTACTGTGCAACAAGACCTAGACAAATTAAATATGAGTTGAGAGGTGGCAGTAATTCCAGATTAGCATAACAGCTGTGTGATACCACAGTCAGGGCAGTAGAGTATAAAAATAACTGGGGGTAATTTTGCAGTCTGATATGAATTTCTCTGAGCAGCGTAGACAGGCTGCCAAGATAGCTCATAGGGTGTTTTCAGTGATATACAGGAATTCTGCCAGCAGGGATAAAGAGGTGATTATCCCATTGTATAAGACAATGGTTAGCCTGCATCTTGAGTCTGCATACAGGTCTGGTAGCCTCATTTTATGAAGGAAGTAGATCTGTTGGAATAGGTGCAAGAAGAGCAACAAGATTGGTGATGGGAACAAATGGGTGCTCTTACCAGGAAACGTTTCAGCCTTTCAGTTGCAGCATCTGGAGACTAGGCACGTGACTAAGGTGTTTAAGGCCTTGAACAGATTGAGTAAGTTCAACACTGATGGTCTCTTTCCTCTTGTTCAAACTACACATACGAGGGGGCATAAATTCAAATTAAGGAAGGATAGTTATGGGTTGGATGTGTAGAAATTTGCCTCCAATTTGCTGTGGTCATAGTTCCCCCTTGGCTGCTTGAATAAATTCAAGGAAGAACTAGACAAACTGTTAGAAGTGATGGGAAGGTGATATGAAAAGTTTTGGGTTTTTTTTTTTTTTTTTTTTAGCTGATGCTGTATAAGCTTGTTTTCTAGAATCGTTCACAACTAATAATACTAAAATTGAATTTCTATTTAAATAACATTGAATTAGTATTTCCACTGTTTAGGAGGGAGGAGTCAAAAAAGACAATGTTGTCAATATATTTTACTCACTAAAATACAATTAGCAATATAACTCCCCTCTCATTTGCTACCCTAATATCAGGATTGGCATAAACAACAAAAAACCTACTTATACATTGTGTGGAAGACATTAAGTGGGGTGAATACTCAAAACTTATTAAAAATCATATACTTGGCTCCATGTCATTTATGCAGTTTTAAACAGTACTTAAACTGCGTAAATAATGTGTAGTCAAGTTTCTAAATTTTTAATAAATTTTGAAGAAAATCTATTTCCTTTTCTGAATTACTGAATACAGGGAAACATAAACAGCATGTGAATTCCTAAATGCATGAAAATAAATAATATAGCAACATAGGAATCATGTGTTAGTGCATTGTTCAGGGTTACAGAATGTAGTTACACAAATGTAATTATTCTTAAGACACATACAGCATATGCTCTGATGAAGGTGAATTCATCGGGTTTGGGAGATCCCGCAATATGATTTTATCATTCAGCAGTTTAGCATTAGCTGAGGCATATGATGCAAGAAAGCAAGATTATACAGCATCAGCCAAAAAAAAAAAAAAAACCCTTCACATTTCACCCATCTGGTCACTCCAAATGTTTGTTTAGTTCAGCCTTAAATTTATTTAAGCTATCAACTTCTACAGCAACAGATGGAAGTCTGTTCCAGCAATCAACTACCCGTAGCTAAAGGCAAACTTCCACACATCTATTCTACAACTGTCTTTCCTCAATTTATGCCCCCTCAAGCAGAAGTATTCTGTTAGCACTGAGCCTGCTCAAACCATTCAAGGCCTTACACACCTCAATCACATAAATTAGATCACCTCGCAGAACTTAAGCCTTTCTTCATAAGCACACCCTTTGTTCCTCTCACCAATCTTGTTGCCCTTCTCTGTATTCGTTCTAGCAACTCTACGTCCTTCCTAAAATGGGTCCTCCAGACCTGTATACAGTATTCAAGGAGTGGCCTGACCACTGCCTTATACAAAGGGATAATCAGCTCCTTGTCTCTGCTAGCAAAATTCCTATATATAATTGACAAAACTCCATGACCTGCTCTGGCAGCCCATCTACACTGCTCAGAGAACTTCACATCTGACTGCACAATTACCCCAAGATCTTTTTTATTCTCCACCTCCCTGAGTGTAGAACCACAGAGTTGGTACGTTTCTCTTGGGTTATTGCCACCCATATGCAGTACTTTGTATTTGTGAATGTTAATCTTCAGTTGCCACTTCTCAGCCCATCTGTCTAACGTTTCTAGATCCTGCTGCAGTAGCATACTGTGTTTAGTGTCACTAACAACCCTGCCAACCTTTATATCATCTGCAAATGTGGACATTAAGCCTGATATACCTTCATTGATATCATTGATAAAAACACAAAACAACAAAGCACAGAACTCTGGGTACTTCGCTAATAACATTAGTCCATTTATTACCACTCTCTGCCGTTCCACTCAACCAACCTTTAATCCAATGCAGTAACTTGTCCTTAATGCCATACCGTTCCAATTTGTACAGCAGTCTTCCATGTGCAACAGTATCAAAAGCTTTCCTGAAATCCAAGTATATGATATCAAAATTATTTTTAGCATACAGTACCTTTGTGACCACATCATAGTATCTAATCAAATTGGTCAGACAAGACTTCTACTTAAAAAAATCCATGCTGTGTCTGAACTATTGCCACTATCTTGTCTAGGTGATCCTGTATCATCTCTTTAACCAGTGACTCCATTATTTTCCCTGGCACAGAAGTTAAACTGACAGGTCTATAATTATTTGTCACCCTTTGAGCCCCCTTTGTGAATTGGGGATATACATCTCCAGTCCATGGGAACCAACCCTGACTCTAAGGATGCTCTCATAGTTATGGCTAAGGGTTTGCTTACATCCCTTGATGTCTCCTTCATTATAACTGGATAGATTCCATCTGCCCCAGTTGCCTTTTTTATGTTTAACTTCAACAATTTCTCCTCCACTTTGATCTCAGTTATTACAAAATCATTAGTTCCCTGCTGGAGTTTGATAAACTTATGGCATTCCCCTCCTTGGATAACTCCTCATGTGTGAATGTAGATGCAAAATACTCATTCAGTTTATCAGCTACTTGAGCAGGATCATCAATAGTCAAACCATCTATGTCAAGTGGACCAATCTGATCCATCCCCTTCCTTCCAGACTTTACATAAGTAAAGAATTCTTTGCTGTTTTTCTCTGCGTCGTTTGCCAAAGATTTCTTGTAACCTGCCTTTGCCCACCTAACCTCCTTTGTGACTTGATTACAGTCTAGCTTATATCTGCCATAGGCTTCTGTGTCGCCTGATAATTTATATTCATCCCATGCATTTTTCTCCTCTGCCACGAGCTACATTAATTCATCTGATATCCAATAGGCCTAAACCTTGAGGAGTATTTCTTAGTTGGTAGAAAAGCCTGGTAGCCTCCAAGATTAAGTCCCTGAAGGCTTCCCATTTAGAATTTACCATTGGTAACATCATCAGTTGATCCCACTCTACAAAATTTAAAAACTGTCTGATTACTCTGTAGTCACCTTTATGAAAACAAAAACCCTTTCATCAACTGGTGAAATACCACCACTTTGCTTATTGGAGGCTTGAAGTGGTGAAACCCATGTTTAGTCTCTAGAGCAAAGTTTCCGGCATCCCCCTCCCCCCATACTTCTCCTTCAACCCATGCATGGTACTAAGTACTATAGGTTTTGATACCTTTCGTGTTTGGGGTTTTTCATAAAAAAAAAAAAAAAAAAACCCCTTGATCGTAGTTACATCTTTAAGTAAATCCCATATCAGTACACTGTGATCACTGCCACCTAGTAGTTCCTTTATCTGCCAATTCCTAATGCATGTGTCATCACTGCTGATAATCAGATCAAGAGTTTTACCCCCTCTGGTTGCCCCTCGAACATGCTGCTGTAGAAAACAATCCTCCATTAAATCCATAAAAGTCTTGCTAGTGTGTGAGTGACCAACCCACAAGTTCCAGTCAATGTCTGAAAAGTTAAAATCCCCCTTTAAAAGACATTCTGATTTACTGGCTCACTTTATTTCTCTGCACAATTGTTCGTTGTATTCATCAGCATCATTAGGCCTATAATATACTCCTACTCTCATTTTCTCTTTCCCAGTGTTTATGTCACACCAAACATTGTACTGTCCATCCGTGTCAACTGAATGCACTTGCTTAGATTTTATGTGTTTCTCAACTAACAGCATAATCCCCTCCTCCCTTCCTGGTGCCTCCATAGCCAGGTGGCCAGGAGCAGCAGTGCATAGTACACGCTTTTTGATTAGACCGGGGTTCAAGCCCGTGACCACCAAATACAGAGGATGCGGAAAGGTCAGGGAGTGACCACTGCATATCCCCGGAGCAATATGGCCTTAGTTGCTAATGCTCCAAATAACAAACAAACAAACAAACACCTCCCTTCCTACTCTGTCTACCCTTTCTGTACACATTATATTGCTCAAATTCCAATTCTGCACTACTTATATATGTGTGACACAATGTCTCTTAGATGCCAACAATATCTGCCTTTGATGTCATGATCAGCACTTCAAATTCATCAATTTTATTTACTATACTTCTAGCATTAGTGTACAATCAAGTATACATGCACTTGTTCTTACTCTTAGCTACCTTAACACAGACCTTGTATTTACTTGTTCCATGATGACTCCCAGCAGCTGCTGAAATCCCCAGCAACTTGCTCCCTGGGCTGCTGCTCATTATAATGGAAGCCGTGCAAGAATCACTTTCGCTTCTGTCTGCCTGTTAATCTTGTAGTCTGTGAATCCCCCCAACCTAGCAGTTTTCTGACCCACCTAACACTGCCTCGATAGCATCATCAAATATTCTTGCACCCTTTCTATTTAAGTGTATCCCATCCTTGTAGCAGTTTCTCCTGTTAACAACAGAGACCACGCTGAAAAAAATTCTACCCCGTGAGCCTTGCACAATCTCTCCAGGGCCAAATTGATTGACAAGGCTCTCATCATATACTCCCTCCTATCGTGTCTGGGCAGAATTGCAGACACTTTCAAATTTAACCCTAACTCACGACTGTTTTTCAGCATTGACCTGTACTTGTAAAGTAAATCTGCAGATCTCTTACTCTTAAGGTCATTAATGCCAACGTGTACAACAATATTACTTTTTGTGCCCTTAAAAGATGATATTTGCTCTACATTGTCATCAACTTTTGCCCCTGACAGACATACCCTGGTCCTGTTCCACCTATCCTTTTTGCATACTATATTTCCTGTCTTCCTGACAATAGAGTCACTGACAACAACTTTTTCCTTTGGGACCAGTGCATTCTGCCTTGAAGATTGCTGCTGTGTTGCCTGATGCACAGGAGTGAGCTCTGCCATTGAGTTGGTCTGAGAGCTTGATGGGCCCTCATATTAATTTCTTCGAGGGCATTTACCCTATACCTCAAACTCCAGACGCCCATCAGAACGCTCAGTTGGTGACTAATTTCTTCAGTCTCTGCACCTAGCACACAGGAGTTTATATGAGTAGGAACTGATATCTAGAAAGGAGGTGGTCATACTGATTTGTACTGGATATGCTGTTATTTTACAGCACATCAGCATCTTGGACCACATTGCACCAGTGTGTTTGGTCAGCCAGAAAAACTCAGAATAATTTAGAGAGTGGTCACTCCATCTGCCTGGCATTGGCTAGTTACATACAGCCCCGGATGAACAGATCTTTAAGAATTCCTCTAGTTTCTGGTAGGATTTGAGTCCAGACTTCTCTAAATGAGTGACAAGTAGAAAAACCTCTAAAGTGTCATGAAGGACCTGTAGAATACGTGTTCATTGTTAATTGTAGGGGAGTTTCTATACTTTCTGAAAAATTGAGTCAAGTGAATTGAGATTCCTGCTTTTTTAATGGAATATCACTCTGGTATGTCAAAATCAAGAAAGGAATAACTGATTTTCATGAAACGGAGAAAAAGGAGGGGGAAAAAAAACTAAAGGCAAGAACCTCAGAAATGTGAGATGCAGAGGCTATTGGATGTGAATGTAATTTCTAAATCAGAAACTATGGAGATATGTTGGACAAGGATGACAGCCAACGTGGTAATCAAAAAAACAATTAATTGGCATTTGATTACCATGACTTGTGAGGTCGAGCAAACCTGATCATGCAGAATTAATATGGATTAAGCAAAATTAGATTTTGTTTAGATCAGTCACCGAAGAAAATGACCACGAGCTAAAGGTATGTAACTATAACAGTGATAAAAGAGAAAGGAAAAATCATTAATGCAGAAAGTGAAGAGGAGTCCAAGGGATGAGCTAGCCTTGGGAGGTGGGGTAAGAAAATTCTCAGAGAGAAAAAATATTATTATTAATGACAATGTTATTGTACCTGCAACTGAAAAAATCCAAGATAATAAGGGACAACAAATGCCAATGCCATTAGAAGAAGCATATGATGCAAGAAAGCAAGCATGTACAGCATCAGCCAAAAAAAAAAAAAAAAAAAACTTCCCGCTTCACCCATCCATTCACTCCAAAAGTTTGTCCAGTTCTTCCTTCAATTTATTTAAGCTATCAATTTCCACAACCACAGATGGAAGTTTGTTCCAGAAATCACCTATATGCTGGCTAAAGGCAAATTTTCACACATCTATTCAATCAAGTATTTCCTCAATTTCGATTTATGACCCTGCAGTTCATAATCTGAGCATGAAAAAGAATCCCATCAGCATTGAACCTGCTCAAACCATTCAAAGCCTTATACATCTCAGTCAGTTCACCTCATAGGTGCCTAGATTCCATACAGTGTAATTTGCAAAACTTCAGCCTTTCTTCGTAAGAGCACTCCTTTGTTCTCCTCACCAATCTTGTTGAATTTCTCTGTACTTGTTCAAGTAAATCTATATCCTTAATAAAATGAGGTATCCAGACCTGTATGCAGTACTCAAGGTGTGGCCTGACCATTTCCTTATACAAAGAGGTAACACCTGCTTATCCCTACTAGCAAAATTGCTGTATATCAATGACAAGACCAGATGACCTGCTCTGGCAGCCTGTCTTCACTGCTCAGAAAACTTCATATCTAGCTGTGCAATTACCCCCCCCCCCCCAGATCTTTTTCATTCTCTACTATCCTGAATATAGTACCACACAGTTGCTATGTTTCTCTTGGGTTACTACTACCCATATGCAGTACTTCGCATTTGTCAATGTTGAACTTCAGCAGCTGCCTCTCAGCCCATATGCACAACTTTTCTAGATCCTGTTGCAGCTGCATACTATCATTACTGCCATTAACAACCTTGCCAACCTTTGTATCATCTGCAAACTTGAATATTAAGCCTGATATACATTCATCAATATTTTTTATAAATATACAAAACAGCAATAGGCCCTATGCTGAACCCTGAGGTACTTCACTAATAACATTAGTCCACGAAGATCAGTGTTCATTGATTACCACTCTATGTTCTTCCACTAATCCACCCTTTTGTCCATTGTAGCAACTTATCCTTAATGCCATACTGCTCGTTGTATAGTAGTCTTCAATGTGCAACAGTATCAAAAGCTTTCCTGAAATCCAAGTATATGATATCAAAATTATTTTGAATCAAATTCCTTTGTGACCACATCATAGTTTCCAATCAAATGGGTCAAACAAGACCTCCCCTAAAAAAACCCACGCTGTGTCTGAATTATTACTGCAGTCTTATCTAGATGATCCTGCAATGCTTCTTTAACCAGTGAGTCCAATATTTTCCCTTGAACTGAACTTAAACTAACAGGTCCGTAGTTACTCGTATGGGCGCCTCCGTAGCCAGGTGGGAAGGAGCAGCAGTGCGTAGCACACGCTTCTTGATTAGACCGGGGTTCGAGCCCGTCACCACCAAATACGGAGGATGCGGAAAGGTCAGGGAATGACCACCGCATATCCCGGAGCAATATGGCCTTAGTTGCTAATGCTCCTAAAAAAAAAAGCAAATAACAAATAACAGTTACTCGTATCACCCTTTGATCTCCCTTTGTGAATTGTTGGGGATATCTTTGCACATCTCTAGTCCATGGGGACCTCCCCTGAGTTCAAGGATCCTCTCATACTTATGACTAAGGGTTTGCTTACTTCCTTTGCCACCTCCTTCAATATAACTTGATAGATCCTATCCACCCCAGGTGCTTTTCTTATGTTTAACTTCGACAATTTCTCCTCCACTTTCTGCTCACTCATTACAAAATCATTTAGCTCCCTATTAGAGTTTGATAAGCTTCTGTCTTCCACTTCCCTACAGAATTCCTCATGTGAATATATATGCAAAATACTCATTCAGTTTGTCAGCTCATATAGCTGACAAACTGAATGAAGCAATCATCAACAGTCAAACCATCGATATGAAGTGGACCAATCTGATTCATTCCTTTCTTCTAGAGTTTATATAAGTAAAGAAGTCTTTTCTCTTCTTTTCTTTTCTTTGCATCCTTTGCCAAAGATTTCTCGTAATCTGCCTTCGCTTGCCTAACCTCCTTTGTGAATTGATTGCAGACTAACCATAGGCTAGTCTGTATCTACCATAGGCTTCTGTGTCTCCTTATAATTTATATGCATCCCATTCATTTTTCTTCTCTGCCACGAGCCTCCTTAGTTCATCTGACCTCCATTTAAGCCTAAACCTTACAGTATTTCTTAGTTGGTATGAAAAGCCTAGTAACTTCCAAAATTAATACATTGAATGCCCCCCCCCATTCAGAATTTGCTGTTGGTAACATCATCAGTTCGACCCACTGTATAGAATTTAAAAACTGTCTGAGACCACTGCAGTCACCTTTATGAACGCAAAAACCCATCCCTTTACTCCTGATGGTAGTTACATCAATAAATAAATCTCACATCAGTACAATGTGATCACTGCCACATAGTGGTTCCTTTATCTGAAAATGCCATAATTACGTATCTGAAAATAGCCAAATTGATTAGCAGTTTCTGAAAACATTTAAATAATACACAACTCTGTGCACGATACAAAACAGAGGAAAAAATTGTCAAGACAAAGAGAGTTATTTAAAACTGATCTACCATGATTTAAATCATGTTATTTAGAAACCACAACTCATTCCGCTATTTTTGCCTTCCTTCTGTAGAAACAGATGGAAGGCAACATTTCCAGAAAATACTGTATTTCCCCATGTATAAGATGCACCTTAATTTTGGGGCCCAAAATTTGAAAAAAAATGTATTACATAAAGTTATTGAACTCAAGTTTTATTCATCATAAAATTCATACAACTCATCACTGTCAAAACTCCCATCCATTTGCTTGTCCTCATCTGTGTCTGATGACAAATCACTGTCTTCATATATTGCCTCGTCCTCAGTTCCGTCTATGGCATTTGAAATGCCACACTTCTTAAATGACTTGACGATCTCAATCTTGATATCATCCCAGGATCTTTTCACTCAGGTACAAACTTTTCCTATAGTTGGTTTCTCCACTCTTCCTGCTGGTGTCAATTTGTCCACAGAAGACTTCATCCATTGGTTCCATTCGTCACTCATGGCAGCTTTGAAGGGCTTGTTAATGCTGACATCAAGTGGTTGGAGCTGGGATGTCAAGGTATGACGGCAAGTTTTTTTTTTTTGCTCTGTAGCAATCTTCTTTGTATTTTTTGTTATGTGTGCCCTGAACTGATCAAGCACCAATGATCCATCCTGATCCATCCAACCCTTGTCATGAACGTGGACAATCACTCCTCGAGGAATGTCTTCTTTTGGCATTGTTTTGCGTTTGAGGCAAAGGAGGTAGCTTGGTTCTGTCGGCACAACAAGCTAGAACAACTGTATAATGGCTCTTTTCATGTCCACTTGTCCTCACAGTTACAGTTTTCACGCCCTTGTTCTCAACAGTTCTGTTACTTGGGACATCAAATTAAAGGGGGACTTTGTCCATATTTGCAATCTGTCCCAACTCAAACTGATGTGTCTTCCGACATTGAATGACAAAACGATGAAATTCAAGGACCTTCTGCTCATAGCTTTCAGGCATCTTTTGGGCAAGTCTGGTGCATGTACGCATGCTTAGTCCATTCCATTTCATGAACCTGAAGCACCAATTGTGTCCTCCTTTAAAATCAATAACTTCTTTTTCATCAGCAATTCTTCTTGCCTCATGCTGAACCATCTTTTTGGACACAGGAATTCCAATTGCCCTTTGCTCCTCAATCCATACCTTCAATTCCCTCTCTAAATCAGGCCATTTTGTGACTTGCCTCTAATGGCCTTCTTCTGCCATGGCGTTTTCAGTAGGGTTTCTTCTTCCCGTAGCCAGTCTAGGATTGTTTTCTCAGTTGGAGGAGGGCCAAACTTACATTCAGCAGCACGACTTCCATTCACTTTTGCAAACTGGATCACTTTTTATTTGAATTCAGCACTGTACGAAAATCTTTTCTGAGCCATTTCTGGGCAGAACATGGCAAAACATAACCTAATATACCGGTAACAAGTGCGAAACAATGAGCGCAAAGACAACAAGCACGAAAAAGCGGGAAATGGAAAGTAAAAAAAATCTACAACCACTGTATAAGATGCACCCAGTTTTTAGACCCCAAATTTTTCGAAAAAAGGTGCGTCTTATACATCGGGAAATACAGTAAGTGGAACCCCATCAATCCTTTGGTAGTTATTAGAGAGATGGATATGAGTGAGCATATGCAACTTCATTAGAATTAGTATTAATGGTGTCAAATAATGCCAAAAAAAAAAAAAAAAATCCCATTTCACCTATGCATCCCCATGTCTAGTCCTTCCTTGAATTTGTTCAAACTATCCACTTCCACAACAGATAGCTTGTTCCAGCATTCAACTACCCGTTGGCGGAAGGCAAACTTCTGCACATCTATTCTGCAACCAGCCCAGCCTTCAATTTGAATTTATGCACCATCATGTGCATAGTCTAAGCAAGAGGAAGTATCCCATCAACATTGAGCTTACTCAATCCATTCAAAGCCTTAACCACCCCAATGAGATTGCCTCACAGGTGCCTAGTGGCTAGATTCTGCAATTTGCAGAACTGAAGCCTCTCTTGTTAGGAGCACCACTTTGTTCCCTCACCAATCTCATTGCCCTTCTCTGTACCCGATCCAGCAGATCTACATCCTTCCTAAAATGAGGTCTCCAGATGTGTATGCAGTACTCAAGATGTGGCTTGACCACTGCTTTATACAATGGAATAATCACTTCCTCATCCCTGCATAACATTGACAAGACCCCAGATGCTATCCCAGCAGCCTTTCTGCACTGCTCAGAAAATTTCATATTAGACTGCATAATTACCCGGATCTTTTTCATTTTCCACTATCCAGTAATCCCAGAGTAACATACCACACAACTGGTACATTACTCTGGGATTACTGCTACCCATATTCAGAACTTTGCATTTGTGAATGTTAAATCTCAGTTTCCATTTCTCAACTCAATTGCCTAATTTTTTCTAGATTCTGTTATAATAACATACCATCATTACTGTCATTAACCAACCTGCTAACCTTTGTATCATCTTCAAACTTACACATTACAGCGGATATACCTGCCATGCTCCATAATGTGAGACATCTAGCAGAATCAACAGTATCAACAATGCAAGGAAGACAGTGGTTTGTATCTCATTAACCCCAAACCACCACAGAGCTTGTCGAAACTGGTGCCATGAACATGTGACTTGGAGCCCTGACAAATGGGGTACCGTTCTGTTCTCTGATGAGGCTCGCTTTAGCCTACAAACAGATTCTAAACATTATTTCATCTAGAGACAATGAGGAATGCAGTACTATCTCTCCAACATCAAAGAAAAGGACACTTGTGATGGAGGTGGTATTCTAGTGTGGAGCAGAATAATGAGCAACAACCACACCCCTCCTCATGTTTTTGATAGGGGTACTGTTGTTATTTGGTTTTTAGGAGCATTAGCAACTAAGGCCATATTGCTCCGGGATATGCGGTGGTCATTCCCTGACCTTTCCGCATCCTCCGTATTTGGTGGTGACGGGCTTGAACCCCGGTCTAATCAAGAAGCGTGTGCAACGCACTGCCGCTCCTTCCCACCTGGCTACGGAGGCACCGGATAGGGTTACTGTAGCTATACAGAGGTACTGAGACAAAATCCTTGAATCCTATGTGTGACTTTTTAGGAGTGGGGTTGTCTCAGATTTTCTTTTCAGACACAACAAGGCCAGTGCACATAGAGCTCAAGTGGTGGAGGAATATCTTGAAACTGAAGATATCCAATGACTGCCATGGCCAGCACGATCTACAGATTTAAATCTGACTGAACATGTGTGGGTGTCACACTGACAGCCAACCTTGGTCGCTTGGTAAGCTAAGATCTGTGCTGGTGGAAGAATGGGATTTGTTGACATAGAATCTTATAGACACCCTAACATCAAGCATGGTTCACTGCTGTCAGGCCTGTTTAGCTGTTGAGGGGATCATATGCCATACTGATATCACGTGACTATATTTTTGAGCATCTTGTATCGACTTCCATAATGTGACCTTTTTGGTAATTCTTATACAACCCGTATAAATGTCTCTTATATCTGTCCGAAGTTTTTCACTGTCTCCTCATTTCATTGTTATTCTATGGTACATCACTATATCAAATTTTGTCCCACTTCATCACAAGCTGCACAAGTTACATTACGTTTTCTGTTAAATTTGTTGAGCAGTGTATAAGTAACAGATTTAATTAAAAAACTAGTCTTTTAACTGTATAAATGCTGCATTAACAGAATTAATTTTCAACCATGTAAAAAGTAGCTTCACTGGATTTGCAGTTTTCTTAAAATAATACAAATAATAACAGTACTGATGAACAAATTTAAAATAATTTAAAATTTATTACAAATTAGCTTACCTGAGGAGGATAGGGCTCAGGACTAGTAATAATAACTGGCTTTTTGCTAGGTGTTCCAATTGATGCTGAAGTGGTTCTTGGGCTCTTAGTAATATCACAATCACTACTATTATCTAAAAAATAAACACCAAGAAATAATAATTTGTAATTTATTTTTATTATTATAATGCTACAGTAACCTGATTATATTACTGTTATAAATTGTAAAAAACTATTAAATTTAAGTTCCTACCATTGAGTATTAAACTTCAAGTTCAAATCCTTTTAATAATACAGGAATAAAGAAACTACTAGGCTATTGAAACACCGCTATTATGCAACCTATGGAAATTTTTTTACCACTCCATAGATGACTGTTTCAGTGCTGTCTGGCACTTCATCAGTTGGAAGCAAAGTCAAAAACTAAAAACCTTCCTAAATATACTGTATACTGGGCAGAACCATTCAATTCTGCAAGAACTGTCATTTTAAATGAAAGTATGGTGGGGGTAACAATATAAACCTAGCTTAAATTTACATAAGGCAAAGTAAAAAGCAACATAACAATAATAGAAAGAGTGCTTCTCAGTGCTCATTTCTTAATAACATAAGAAATGGAAATAACAAAGAAAACCAAAAGTCAGGACAGAAGAAGACAGCAATTACTAAGGCACTTTGGATCTTCCTATCCTTACTGTTTGTTTGTTTTTTTTGGTTTTTAGGAGCATTAGCAACTAAGGCCATATTGCTCCGGGATATGCAGTAGTCATTCCCTGACCTTTCCGCATCCTCCGTATTTGGCGATGATGGGCTCGAACCCCAGTCTAATCAAGAAGTGTGTGCTATGCACTGCTGCTCCTTCCCACCTGGCTATGGAGGCGCCCTATCCTTACTAGTGAAAATCTTGGGGGGGGGCCTGCTATGTTTAACAACTGATTAATACCTTCATAAAGCACTGATGAGATGTCAGCATTTTATTCTTAGATATTAACCTTAATGAATATGAATTTTTTTTGCAAGATATAGTCCACTAATGTAGCACCTCTTTTCATCAATTAATTTATTTACTTTATTTAAGATGTATTAATCAGATGTTAAACTTAACAGGCTTCCCTCTTTCAAAGGCCCTCACTAGTAGAAATGTGAAGCAAATCCTGTCCCTACAAGAAAGGGACTTGTAAGCATGCACCGTTCTTGGCAAGGGGGAAAAGATCTTTATTATAAGATATAGTGTCAGAAACACCTCAGATATCACAAAGCAGAATAAAAGGTGCAAGGTGATATTACACAACATAATGAAGCACATGTCATCTAGATAAAAATCCTATTTACATGAAGTTCAAGGCAGTGCCAGCACTAAAGATACCAGCTTACTTAGATATAACAAGGCAGAAATTGATGTAACATTAAACAGGTTTAGAAGCTTCATAAAACTCTATCATGTGGACAGGAAAGAAATTTACTGATGAGACACAGCACCTTTCTGCATCCTCTACTGCCATATAGTGCCATGCAGTGATGACTTACCAATTCCCAGATTACCTTTCTTACAGCCAACTTCAGAGATTAGAAGACATATGGCAAGTTCAATGTATCATTACTCCAATACGGAAGTTATCTGGTCATCTAGGTGCTTGTCTTCAATTTTAACAATAGTATAACTTCTTGAAAGAAAGCTATAAAACTGTGACAAGGGGTTTTTAATGTCTGAGAGACTGTTAACTTTTTAAAAAAAGTTAACAGACTCTCAGACATTAAAAAGATTTCACATTCTAAATGAGTAAGCAAAGAAGTGTCCTAGACACTAGTCCCAATCCATGTCCAGATAGTTAAACTGCCCCATAATAAGATATTCTGATTTGCTTGCAAACGTGGACATTCAAATTATGCATTCAGTCTATTAGAATGGCAACATGTTTCTGACATCCCTATTATGTTAGCATTCACTGATTTAACCAATGGATGTCAATATAATAGTAATCAAATTTCATCAAATCCATTTTCTATACTTCTAATAACATAAGAAATGGAAATAACAAAGTTAAGAAAATCAAAAGTCAGGACAGAAGAAGACAGTAATACAATAATCTCTCAGGCATTTTGGGACTTCCTATCCTTACAAGCATAGGAAGACTTCCTACTAACATAGGAAGACTGTTAAACATAGCAGGTCCCCTAAGGTTTTCTCTATCATGAAAACCTTAGGGGAGGGGGACCTGCTATGTTTAACAACTGATTAATACCCTCATAAAGCATTGATCAGATGTTGAGCATTAGTATTAGTATACAAACATGTGATGGAGTCTCTTTTTACATTTTTTGTGTCCATCAGACATCTCATATAGTTACTTTTGACAGTATTTTCCACATTAATTTTCTATAAGTTGTAGCATTTTCTGAACTGCAAATCAGCAATTTCCCATTATTTTTCTGTAGTCCAATAGGACTGTGGTCAGTTCCTGCTCTCACTGTATCAGAATCATAAAAAATTCTGTAGTACCCTCAACTTTCCAAATTAGAGTATGTCCCAATGAGACAGTTCAAAGTAATAAGAATCTTGGTCTATAGTATGGATCTGCATCTCCAATGACTCCTCTAAGACCAGTAATCTGGGAGAAAGGGGGGCTGTATCAGCCTATAACAATGAGCTCCTTAAGGTCTCCTCTGTTGAAGTAATTCCATTACTGAACAGATTCTTTCTACAACTAGAAAAGGCCAAAAAGATCCCATCAAGCCTAAAGTTAATCAATAGGGCTATAATTATATAATCCCTCCTGCTGTGTCAAGGCAGGATTGCAGACACAATAAACACCGACTAATCAAGCAACATTTTCCCAGTATAACTTTATATTTTGTGACCAGGTCCATAGTAATTTTGCTTAAAATCAATAATTCACACCAAATAAGACAGTTCTTATTTCTCATTAACATCCGCAATTTTGGTGCAAGGAAGAAACCATTGGCAAACTTATTTCAACCCTTTCTACAAGTAAATGAATTAAATGACAGAGACAGTCTATAATAATGTGGTCCTTTTGATTTTCTTTTAATACTGCTGTATTAAAATGCCTTTATTGTGGCCTACCATAACAGCAATAGCTTTGTTTGCACAAAATTCTATATAGTGGTCACTTAATCAGTATCTTACAGGAGTAAAATTTTGAAAGCAACAGATATTCCATCCAACAGAATCACTTGTCAAGGCAGTTATGAAGTACTCAATTTTTTGAATTTTATCATAAATTTATAATTATGGATTAAATCATCAGTCTCATTGCCACGTAGCTCTAGCAGTTATGTCACATACCATTACATGGTTGTTGCTTTTGTTTGTTCAAATCACACATTCTTTTGCAATCTCCAATTAAAAAAAAAACATTTTCCTAAATAAAGATCAGCATGATCCACTACAGTCATAGGAAGACTGTTTTACCAAAACCAAAGTAAAAAAGGTACTCTGAACATATAAATGTTCTTTATTGTACAAGAGGAACTGAACAGTATTGGTGTACAAGCCCTTCATAGCCAGAAGAAAACTGGATATTGTATGTTAACTCATGGTCACAAGTTAACATACAATATCCAATGCAGCATTTGCAATTCTGACCAAAAACTTTCCATATTTTTTTTTTTTTCCAGATTTATCTAACTTGGAAATAGAAAGGAATATACCAGTAGGTGTCCATAAACTCTTGAAAATAATATGTCATCTTTATTTAGTCACATGGCATTGCTATTTATATCTAAAATAATGCAACTGTTCGCAAGCATAAAAACATCCATTTACATATGATTTAATGAATAAAAAAAATAAGTAAGAAAATTTATTTTTAATAAATTAAATAAGGCTTTATCCAGGTATAAAATATTTTTCTCTTGTACAATGAATGCATTATTAATGTTCCATATGCTAAACACAAACAGAGCTACCTAACAGAAATTTTCATATTAATAAATAAAATATAGTTCACATTAATAAATAAAATATATCAGATGTATTTGAAAAATGGTAAAAAAAAAAAAAAAAAAAAAAGACTGAAATCCAGAATAACAGTAATCTTGCTAGAAAACTAAAAAAAGCTTTTTGTAGGTGGAATGATTAAAAACTATTATCTATTCACTTGTATTAAGAATCTTTTCTAATTTGATCAATAATTATCACCTTTTTCTTTGCATTTTTTCTGCTTATATCTAAAAACTTTAACTGAGTTAGAGTAATCAATAATAAAAAATATTATTTAAAGAAAAGTGCCAAAATGTAATCTGTTAACGTTACAAATTTAAATTTTTACCTGACTTTTCTCCTTGCCTTCCACGACTTACAAATTCTCCAAGGGCATTAATGTAAAGGGTGAAACTAGCTGAACTTCCAGAAGATATAGGTAATTGTGTCTCAAGGTTCTCTTTACTCCATGTAAAGAATACTGCTTCTTTTGCTAAAAAACATAAAAAAAAAGAGAGATAAACTTAAGTGGCATAATCAAAAAAAAAAAAAAAAATCAGAAACTTCTATACATACACCTAGGAATTTCACATTTATAACCTTTTTTCGTGATGGTACGTTACATTAATGACTAGCATCACAAATAGAAATATAAACAAAAGATATTTATTAATAGTTAAAATAAAGCTAAGTAATATTTGACAGGTGCTCTCAAAATATTCCAAAATGATCATTTGCAACATTTATACAACAGTTTTGGTAAACACGACAATTATGGCTGAAATGTTATCAGAAACCCTCAATTTGCTTCAGTTTATCATTTTAAATGGAAAACGAAATGAAAAGTTCATCAGGTGCAAACTAATATTTAGTTGAACTGCCTCTGGCCCTGATGACAGCAGCACACTGTTGAGGCATTTACAAGATCAATTTCTGAAGATAATCAACTGATAGTTCATGGTTCCAAACACGAATTATGGCTTCTTGAAGTTCACAAAGGATCTTTGGTTTCTTTCTGGCAACTGCAGATTCCACACAATGCCAACAGTTCTCTATAGGATTCAGGTCCAGCTGGGCTGTTTCCTAGCCAGCTAACAGCTGTAATGGACCATTCTTCCAACCATTTTTTCACCTGTAACAAATGTAAACACATTACTCGAACCTCTAATGCAGAAAATGAAACTAAAGTAACTACAGAAGTGCCTACTTACACTTTTCACCCGTTGACAAGGGGCAGAGTCCTCCTGAAAGATGCAGTTACTTGGCAAGTTGAAATGGTCTCTAATGGTTGGCAGCAATGGTATCCTTCACCACGTCTACGGTGAATCGCTTGTCTCCTATCAGAACCATGCAGGTTGAATTTCTCCTCATCCGAGAAAATAACTATAACTGATTTCCACTGCTCCGGGATCCATTTCACATGCTCCTTATGCCAAATTAATTGGGCCTTTTTCATTTTTTGTGTGAGGAGGGGGCTTCTTCTTAGGACAACAGGCTACAAGTCCATTTTTCAAGAAGCATCTTCTCACTGTTACTGCACTTGCTACCACTCCTCTATGTTCTTCCCATTCTCTGTTCAGTTCAGACGAAAAACCTTTATGGTTTTTAAGGCAGAAGCACTTCAACAAAGCTCAGATGAGGTTTATAGGCATAACCGCTTCAAAACGTGGTCCTGTTTTGGCATAGAGATTCGTTTGCATCCAGTTCTTTTTTCCCATCAGCAGAACCAGTATTCTTGAGTTTGGATAAGAAATCTACTCACTGTCGACTGATTACAAGACACTCTATAAGGATTTTTTTTATTTTATTTTATTTTATTTATTTTTTTTGTTAGTTGTTGGCACATCGGCTTCTGTGGCCATAATGCACCTCCCAAGGTTTTTGTATTTTCTGCTCTGATCCAAGCCCGAGGTGGGATTCGAACCCACGACCTTTGGGTTGCCACACAGGCACTTTACCCACCCGGCTAGCCCGGTCAGCTCTATAAGCAATACGACGAGTAGAACATTTCACATAAAGCAACAATAGCACTATTTCTTCGTGGCATCAACTGCACATAACTCGCCATCCTGACACAAGCAAGGACGACTGCAACTCTTGCAGAGCGTGTTTATATAATTGAAAGTAACAGCGGATGCAATATTACGTCATTACCTATGTGTATCAACCTTATCTGATGCAACCTGTAAGAAATGTTGCCATATACTTACGGATTTCTGGAGGTCACAACGATAAAACAATAAAAACAATTAACAGTCCCCTATTTATTGGGCTTTTCTGTTAGTGCAACCTATTTATTATAAAAGGATACATAAAAGAGTTAGCAAAAGCTTAAAATGCCAAAGTTCATGACAAGAAATATGCATTTAGTTAAAGCTTAATAAAGAGACGCCACTCACCTCAATAATCCGTTTTGGTTATATGTAATCATAAAATGTGAGAAAACATTGGTTAACTAAAAATGATGTTTAAAAAACGCAATAAGGAAGTGTGGTTTAAAAAGAGTAATTGAAAAAACTTAGCCTAGAAGAGGAGGGGTGCACCATATCATCCTCTAGTTGTCTGAAAACATTGGTTAACTAAAAACAGTGTTTAAAAAACGAAATAAGGAAGCGTGGTTTAAAAAGAGTAATTGAAAAAAACTTAGCCTAGAGGAGGAGGAGGGGGTGGCACCATATCGTCCTCTAGTTGTCTGAAATTATCTGAAATTAAAATTATAAAATGATTAAGGCTAATAGTCGAGAACGACGGACTTTCGATGGTTCATCTTCGGTTGGCGATAAAAAGAAGAGTGAAAAGGTTACTGTAGATCTTAAGTACCCGAAACGTTGTGCTGGACACGTGGTAATTTAATTCGTGTGAGATTCTAAATGGCAGACAAGGTAACCATAAGTTTTGTGTTTAAGACATCAAGATTGGTGTTGAGATGATACCATTCTATTACAAGGGTTTTGTATAGAAGGAGTTTATGATTTGAATTTAATTTGAAAATGGTTGTTGCGGTATCAACTGAGGGATTGTGGTTATGAGTGTCTATCGCTAACTGAAGATGAACCATCGAAAGTTCATCGTTCTCGACTATTGGCCTTAATCCTTTTTTAATTTTAATTTCAGATATAGATAATTTCCGACAACTAGAGGATGATATGGTGCACCCCTTCACCTCTAGGCTAAGTTTTTTCAATTACTCTTTTTAAACCACGCTTCCTTACCGCGTTTTTTAAACACCGTTTTTAGTTAACCAATGTTTTCTCACACTACTGTTTTATGATTACATATAACCACAACGGATTATTGAGGTGAGTGCCGTCTCTTTATGAAGCTTTGACTAAATGCATATTTCTTGTATAAATGGATACTAAACTCAATCTTGTTGAATTTGCAATAATACCGACTGCTGGAATTCTGTGGGTTATTATGGTGAAATGTGTTTAAACTTCCATGAAATCTTCAATCATAAAACAAAAATAAATTTTCAGAATCTTCTCTTCTTCATTTTCAAGCTTTGTAACTTGTTATTCCATTCTCACTTGCGCACATCGTGTTACTTGCAATATGTGTGTGCCACGTTCTTTTTTATTGTTTGCTTATCTTTTTTACTGTTTTAAATTTTTAACTCCTCCCCCAAAGTCAGTGAACAGAAATATCAACTACTGTAGTTAGTATGAACATATTAGAGTATGTATTAATTAAACTAAATCAATTAAGTATTAATTAATTAAATTAAATCAGTAGTGTCAAGGACACTACTGACACTATGCTGCTGCAACAGGATCTGGAAAGGTTGAGCAGATGGGCTGAGAGGTGGCAAATGAAGTTTAACATTGACAAATGTAAAGTACTACACATGGGAAACAGCAACCCCAGAGCAACGTATCAACTCTGTGGTACTACACTGACAGTGGTAGAGAATGAAAGGGACTTGGGGGTGATTGTGCAGGCAGATATGAAGTTCTCTGAGCAGTGCAGACGGGCTGCAAGAGTAGCTCATGGAGTATTGTCAATGATATACAGGAATTTTTCCAGCAGGGATAAGGAGGTGATTATTCCATTGTATAAGGCAATGGTCAGGCCACACCTAGAGTACTGTATACAGGTCTGGAGGCCTCATTTCAAGAAGGATGTAGAGCTGCTGGAACGAGTACAGAGAAGGGCAACAAGATTAGTGAATGGAACAAAGGGGTGCTCTTACGAAGAAAGGCTTAAGTTTTGCAAATTACAGTGTCTGGAGACTAGGCACCAGCGAGGTGATCTGATAGAGGTGTATAAAGCCTTGAATGGTTTAAGCATGCTCAATGCTGATGGGATTCTTCCTCTAGCTCAGAAAAATCACCTGAGAGGGCATAAATTCAAATTGAGGAAAGACAGATGTAGGATAGACGTGCGGAAATTTTCCTTTAGCCAGCGGGTGGTTGGTTGGTGGAACAGACTGCCATCCCTTGTGGTGGAGGTTGATAGCCTAAATAAGTTTAAGGCTCAGCTGGACAGGTATTTTGAACGAACAGAGGGGTGAAGTGGAAGTGGGGTTTTTTTTTTTTTTTTTGGCTGATGCTGCATAAGCTTGCTTTCTTGCATCAAATGCCTCTGCTAATGCTAATGCTAATGCTAACTCAGGAATTTTTATTTGGCTGGTGGTGCAGCTTAAGCCTCAGGCTTTCTAATAATAAAAAAATAATAACTATGCACGTAAGTGTAAATTTATTTTCATTTTGCTAACCTGTGGAAAATATTCTTCCGATTTTCATGTATCATTTAATTTTTTAATTGGTAAAGTAATAAAGTGTATATTTGTACTTAATATATCTTTACTTTTATAGCTTGTGGATAATATTCCTCCTATTTTTGCTAATTAGAATCGCTGCTTAATAGAATTAAAATTCTATTTACAAACGTGATCACAATGACTGGTACTTACTACATATTGTATAGTGAACGGTACTTTGCAATTGCGAATCCATCGTAACGTGATTTGATTGTACAGAGAATCAATCGTAAAGCAGGGGTCCACTGTATTTTTAACTATTTATGTGAAACTTCGCATAATTGGGGCAGCCGCTTAATTGGTCCAAAAATACACTGGTCCCGAAGTGTCCCAAATAACTGGAATCTACTATATATATCTATATGTTTCAATATTACATGCATATAGGGCCAATACAGTATATGATGTTTCAATGTTGAAAAAAAGTCGCGAGCTAGAGTTGAATTTGAAAATGTCTGCAATTCTGACCACAATAGGAGGGAGTATGTGATGAGAGCTTTATCAATCAATTCAGCCCTGGAGAGATTGTGCAAGGCTCATTAGGAGTAGAATTTTTTCAGAGTAGTCTGTGTTCGCTAAAAGGAGAGACTGCTTCTACAGGGTTGTGATACACTTAAACAAAAAAGGGCACAAGAATATTTGTTGATGCTACGAAACAGTGTTAGGTGGGTTGGAAACTGCTAGCTTGGGAAGGGATTCACAGACTAAAAGATTAACAGTAGCTGCAGGCAGAGGCAAAAGCAATTCTTACACTGCTTCTACTGTAACAAGCAGTAGCCTAGAGAGCAAGTTGCTGTGGACTTCAGGAGCTGCTGAGAATAATCATGGAACATATAAATACATGGGCTGTGTTAGGGTAACTAAAAGTAAGAATAGGTGCATGTATACCAATGCTAGAAGATACCAAATAAATTTAATGAATTTGAAGTGCTGATTATGGCATCAAAGGCAGATATTGTTGGGATATCAGAGGCATGGTGGCACACAGATATAAGCAGTGCAGAACTCGAATTTTGGGAGTAAAATATGTACAGAAGGGATAGACAGGGTAGTCAGGGAGGAGGGGTTATGCTGTTTGTTAATAAACACAAAATCTAACAAAGTGCATCCGTTTACATGGGTGGACAGTGCAATGTTGAGTCAGTTTGGTGTGGCATAAACACTGGGAAAGGGAAAATGAGAGCAGGAGTGTGTTACAGGCCTAATGACTCTAATGAGTACAACGAACAATTGAGCAGAGAAATAGTGGGCCAGCAAATCAGAATGTCTTTTAATGAGGGTTTTTAACTTTCCAGACATTGACTGCAACTTGTGAGTTGGTTACTCGCATGCTAGCAAGACTTTTGTGGATTTATTGGAGAATTGTTTTCTATAGCAGCATGTTCAAGGGGCAACCAGAGGGGGTAAAACTCTTAATCTGATTATCAGCATTATTATTTTGGCAGTGATGACATATGCATTAGGAATTTGCAGATAAAGGAACCACTAGGTGACAGTGATCACAGTTTACTGATGTGAGATTTACTTAAAGATGTAACTACCATCAAGTGTAAAGAGAGGGGTTTTTGCTTTCGTAAAGGTGACTACAGTGGTCTCAGATGGTTTTTAAATTCTATACAGTGTGATCAACTGATGATGTTAGCAAGTGTGAATTCTAAATGGGAAGCCTTCAGTGACATAATCTTGAAGGCAACTAGGTTTTTCATACCAACTAAGAAACACTGTTCGAGGTTTAAGCCTAAATGGATGTCAGATGAATAAATGAGGCTCATTGCAGAGAAGAAAAATGCATATGATGCACATAAATTTTCGGGTGACACAGAAACCTGTGGCAGATATAAGCTAGTCGGTAATCAAGTCACAAAGAAGGTTTGGCAGGCGAAGGCAGATTACGAGAAATCTTTGGCAAAGGATGTAAAGAAAAACAGCAAAGAGTTCTTTACTTATATAAACTCTAGAAGGAAAGGGATGAATCAGATTGGTCCATTTGACATACATAGTTTGACTATTGATGACCCTGCTCAGGTAGCTGATAAACTGAATGAGTATTTTGTATATACATTCACATGTGAGGAGTTATTCAAGGAGGGGAATGCCAGAAGTGTACAACCTCTAAATGGGTGCTAAGTGATTTTGTAATAATTCAGAGCAAAGTGGAGGAGGAATTGTTGAATTTAAACATGAGGAACCCACCTGAAGTGGATGAGATCTATCCAGTTATATTGAAGAAGGCAGCAAAGGAAGTAAGCAAACCGTTGAATCTTATGAGAGTTGAATCTAGATTCAAGGGAGGTCCCCATGGACTGGAAATGTGCAAATATATCCCCAATTCACAAAGGGGGTTCAAAGGGTGATGCAAATAATTATAGACCTGTTAGTTTAACTTCTGTTCCGAGAAAAATAATGGAGTAACTGGGTTAAAGTGATGCAGGATCACCTAGACAAGACTACAGTAATAGTTCAGACACAGCATGGATATGTTAAGGGAGAGTCTTGTCTGACCAATTTGATGGATACTACGATGTTGTCACAAAGGAACTGGATGCAAAAAATAATTTTGAAATCATATACTTGGATTTCAGGAAAACTATTGATACTGTTGTACATGGAAGACTGCTGTACAAATTGGAGCGGTATGACATAAAGGGCAAGTTGCTGCAATGGATAAAGGGATGGTTGAGTGGGAGATGGCAAAAAGTGGTAATCAATGGACACTGTTCTATGTGGACTAATGTTATTAGTCTAAGTAGACAGGGTAGGCAGGGTTGTTAATGATAATAAAAACAGTATGCTATTGCAACAGGATTAAGAAAAGTTAGGTAGATGGACTGAGAAGTGGCAACTGAAATTTAATATTGACAAATGCAAATTACTGCATATGGGTAGAAGTAATCCAAGAGAAACGTACCAAATATACGGTACTACACTCAGGGAGGTGGAGAATGAAAAAGACCTTGGGGTAATTGTGCAGTCAGATATGAAGTTTTCTGAGCAGTACAGATGAGATGCCAGAGCAGGTCATGGAATTTTGTCAATGATATACAGAGGCAAGGAGGTGATTATACCTTTGTATAAGGCAATGGTCAGGCAACACCTTGAGTACAGTACAGGTCTGGAGGCCTCATTTTAGGAAAGACGTAGAGTTGCTAGAATGAGTACAGAGAAAGGCAACAAGATTGGTGAGAGGAACAAAGGGGTGCTCTTACCAAGAGAGGCTTAAGTTCTGCAAGTTGCAGCATCTGTAGACTAGGCACCTGCAAGGTGATCTGATTGTGGTGTGCAAGGCCTTGAATGGTTTGAACATCCTCAATGATTTTGGGATACTTCTGCTTGCCCAGATTAAGAATCTGAGGGTGCATAGATTCAAATTGAAAAAAGACAGTTGTAGAACAGATGTGTGGAAGTTTGCCTTTAGCCAGCAGGTAGTTGATTGCTGGAATAGCCTTCCATCTGTTGTTGTGGAAGTTGATAGCTTAAATAAATTTAAGGCTGAACTAACCAAACATTTGGAGACCAGATGGATGAAATGGGAAGGGTGTTTTTTTTTTTTTTTTTTTTTTGGCTGTTGCTCTATAAGCTTTCTTGAATCATATGCCTCAACTAATGCTAATGAATAGTAGACAATAAACAAACTCAATAAAATCCATACTTTATTTCATAATATTAAGTGAAATAAAAAAAATATGTACTAAATAGCAGCACTTCTTAACCTTTAGTCCAAGAGTATTTAAGAAGTGGTTCATGCATTTATTAAAGATCAATTAACTGATTCCAGTTTTTAAAAGCAATAAAAGGCTGGTTATTTATTTTTTTTTTATAAGAAACATGTTTCATAGTTATTAACTGTTTGAATCCAAGCTATTGGCACTTCCATAATAATAAAGATTATTTCTATTATTTTAATAAAATAGAAAGACATTAAAAGATATTAATGATCTTCATAAAATTTGCTCAATTGACAGATGATTCACAGCACTGGAAAGACTAAGAATCACTGCTCTATAAAACTGAACTTAGGTAACAAGAGTTAATTTAAAAGAAAAACCTTTCTAACAATTTTCTTTTAAATTAAGTTACAGAGGTTTACAAAATAAAGAAAAAAGTATAAAATCTATAAACCACAAAAAATAAAATAAAATAAAACAAAATAAAAAAGAAACTACAAAACTTATGAAGAACCAGCCTCTCAGCTTGTCATATTGATTCATACTTGAAGAGATACATAAGATGGCAGGAATGTAAAAATTCCAGTGAGAATCAAAAAGAGAGGTCTTGTAGCTGCTCTTTACTATTTAGCTCATTTAAAATTAAGCTTCTGGATGTGCTAACAAAGCGGTTCCCAAATTAATGTCTGCGGACCCCTGGGGGTCATTGAACAGTTCCAGGGGGTCCACACAATGACCCTCTGAACTGGTCAAATTATTTATTCTATTATAGCAAATTCATGATAAATAAAGTTATTATTAAATATTTATATAAAAATAAGAATAAAGTTGAGTTGTTTTAAACATAAAATTATGAATTGAATTTTCTTCTCAGAAAACCCAGTGTTCATACATATACATATATACACACACACAGAAACGTGCATAGATGTAAAGGGTTCCACGAACTCCCCCCCCCCATTTTTGAAGGAGTCCCTAAACCTTTTTTGCTAGATTTCTATACTATTTAGCATTAGTTGAGGCATACGATGCAAGAAAGCAAGCTTATGAAGCATCAGCCAAAAAAAAAAGAAAAAAAAACCCTGCCATTTCACTCATCCATTCACTCCACTGTCCAGCTCAGCCTTAAATTTATTTAAGCTATCAACTTCCACAACAACAGATGGAAGACTGTTCCAGCAATCAATTACCTGCTGGATAAAGGCAAATTTCCACACATCTATACTACAACTGTCTTTACTCAATTTGAATCTATGCCTCCCTCAGGTTCGTAATCTCAGCAAGAGGAAGAATCCAATCAGCATTGGGCGCACTCAACCTGTTCAAGGCTTTATACACCTCAATCAGATCACCTCACAGGTGCCTAGTCTCCAGGCGCTGTAATGTGCAGAACTTAAGCCTATCTTGGTAAGAGCACTCCATTGTTCCTCTCACCAATCTTGTTGCCCTTCTTTGTACTCGTTCTAGTAACTCTACATCCTTCCTAAAATGAGGCCTCCAGACCTGTACACAGTACTCAAGGCATGGCCCGACCACTGACTTGTACAACAGGATAATTACCTCCTTGTCCCTGCTAGAAAAATTCCTATATACCATTGAGAAGACTCCATGACCTGCTCTGGCAGCTGGTCTGCACTGCTCAGAGAACTTCATATCTGATTGTACAATTACTCCCATATATTTTTCATTCTCCACTTCCCTGAGTGTAGTACCACACAGTTGGTATGTTTCTCTTGGTTTACTGCTACCCATATGCAGCACTTTGCATTTGCCAATGTTAAACCTCAGTTGCCACTTTTCAGCTCAATTTGGGCAACTTATCTAGATCCTGTTGCAGTAGGTTACTGTCGTTTACAACCTTGTCAACCTTTGTATCATCTGCAAACTTAGACATTAAGCCTGATATACCCTCATCAATATCATTGATGAATACAGAAAACAACAATGGGCCCAGCATTGAATGCCGGGGAATTCCACTAATAACGTTAGCCCATGAAAATCAGTGTCCACTGATTACCACTCACTGTTGTCTCCCACTCAACCATCCCTTTATGCATTGTAACAATTTGCCCTTAATGCCATAACGCTCCAATTTGTACAGCAGTCTTTCATGTGCAACAGTATCAAAAGCTTTCCTGAAATCCAAGTATATGATATCAAAATTATTTTTTGTATCCAGTTCCTTTCTGACCATATCATGGTATCGAATCAAATTGGTCAGACAAGACCTCCCTTTAACAAATCCATGCTGTGTCTTAAACATTACTGAAATTCTTCTTTAACCAGTGACTCCATTATTTTCCCCGGAACACAACTTAAACTAACAGATCGATAGTTACGCGTCACCCTTTGAACCCCAATTGTGAATTTGGGATACATTTGCACACCTCAAGTCCGTGGGGACCACCCCGAGTCCAAGGAAGCTCTCATTATTATGGCTAAGGGTTTGCTCACTTCCTTTGCTGCCTCCTTTAATATAACTGGATAGATCCCATCCACTCCAGGTGCGTTCCTCATGTTTAAATTCAAAAATTCCTCCTCCACTTTGCTCTCAATTATTACAAAATCACCTAGCTCCCAGTTAGAGTTTCTACACTTCTGGCATTTCCCTCCTTGAATAACTCCTCATGTGTGAATGAGGAGATATTCAAGGAGGGGATGCAAAATATTCATTCAGTTTATCAGCTACCTGAGCAGGATCATCAATAGTCGAACCATCTATGTTAAGTGGACCAATCTGATTCATCCCTTTCCTTCTAGAGTTTACACAAGTAAAGAACTCTGCTGTTTTTCTTTGCATCCTTTGCCAAAGATTTCTCGTAATCTGCCTTCGCCTTCCCAACAAAAAATATAAATTTTCAGGCGACACAAAAACCTGTGACAGATATAACTCATTGTAACAATTTGCAATTATATCTGTCACAGGTTTTTGTGTCGCCTGAAAATTTATATGTATCCCCTGCATTTTTCTTCTCTGCCACGAGCCTCATTTATTCATCTGACATCCATTTAGGCCTAAACCTCGAACAGTGTTCCTTAGTTGGTATGAAAAGCCCAGTAGCCTCCAAGATTAAGTCCCTGAAGGCTTCCCATTTAGAATTCACCCTTGGTAACATCATTGGTTGATCCCACTGTATATTTTTAAAAACCATCTGAGACCACCGTAGTCACCTTTACGAAAGCAAAAACCCCTCCCTTTACCCTCGATGGTAGTTATATCTTTAAGTAAATCCCACATCAGAACACTGTGATCACTGTCACCCAGTGGTTCCTATATCTGAAAATTCTTAATACATGAATAATCACTGCTCATAATCATATCAAGAGTATTACTCCCTCTGGTTGCCGGAAGATCATGTTGCTGTAGAAAACAATCATCCAATAAATCCACAAAATCTTGCTAGTGTGCGACCGACCAACCCACAAGTTCTAGTCAATATCCGGAAAGTTAAAATAATGAATTATAAGACATTCTGATTTATTGGCCCCCTCTATTTCTCTGCACAACTGTTCATTATACTCATCAGATTCATTAAGCCTATTACACAAAACTACTTTCATTTTTCCTTTCGCAGTACTTGTGTCACACCACATTGACTCAACATTGCATTGTCCACCAATGTCAATTGGATGCACTTCCATAATTTTATGTGTTTCTTAACTAACAGCATAACTCCTCCTCCTTTCTTGTCCTGTCTATCCTTTCTGCACACATTGTACTCGCAAAATTCCAATTCCGCACTGCTTATATCTGTGTGACACCATGTATCTGATATCCCAACAATATCCACCATTAAAGCCTTGACCAGCACTTCAAATTTATTAACTATACTTCTAGCATTGGTGTGCATGCAAGTGTACCTGCACCTATCTCTACTTTTAGTTATCCTAACACAGCCTGTGTATTTACTTGTTCCACGATGACTCCCAGCAGTCCTGGAAATCCCCAGCACCTTGCTTTCCAGGCTGCTGCTCATTCTAATAGAAGCAGTGCAAGAATCACTTTGACCTCTGACTGCGGCCACTGTTAATCATTTACTCTGTGAAACCCTCCAAGCTAGCAGTTTTCCGACCCACCTAAAACTGCCTCGATAGCATTAGCAAATATTCTTGCACCCTTTCTATTCAAGTGTACCTCATCCCTATAGAAGCATTCTCTCTTGTTAGCAAGCACAGACCACACAGAAAAAATCTACCCCATGATCCCTGCACAATCTCTCCAGTGCTGAATTGATTGACAAGGCTCTCATCATATACTCCCTTCTATTGTGTCTGGGCAGAATTGCAGACACTTTCAAATTTAACCCTAACTCATGACTTGATCTGATTGAGGTGTATAAGGCCTTGAATGGGTTGAGCATGCTGAATTCTGATGGGATCCTTCCACTTGTTCAGATTACGAACCTAAGGGGGCATAAATTCAAATTAAGAAAAGACAGATGTAGAATAGATGTGCGGAAATCTGCCTTTAGCCAGCGGGTGGTTAATTGCTGGAACAAACTTCCATCTGTCGTTGTGGAAGTTGACAAGTTAAATAAATTTAAGGAGGAACTGGACAGGCATTTGGAGGGAATGGTGTGATTTTTTTTTTTTTTTGGCTGATGCTGCATAAGCTCATACACTTGCTTTCTGGCATCACATGTCACTACTACTACTACTACTTTTTTTCCAACATGACCTGTACTTAAGTACATCTGCAGATCTCTTACTCTTAATGTCATTAGTGCCAATGTGTACAACAATATCACCTTTTGTGCACTTAAAAGATGATATCTGCTCTATAATGTCATCAACTTTTGCTCCCTGGTAGACATACCCTGATCCTATTCCACCAATCCTTTTTGCATAATATATTCCCTGTCTCCCTGACAATACAGTCACCAACAATAACTAGTTCCTGTGGAACCAGAACATTCTGCCTTGGAAATTGCCGCTGTGTTGCCTGATGCACAGGAGTGAGCCCCAGCATTGAGTTGTGCAGCTGAGGCCTTGATGGGATCCCCATATTAATTTCTTTGAGGACATCTACCCTACTCCTCAAACTCTCATAGACACCCATCAGAACACTGAGCTGGTGTCCAATTTCTTGGCACTCTAGGCACCTAGCACACACACAAAGACATCCTCTTTGGCTAGATCATATTCTGTTCCCGAAATGTCCGCAAAAATTTCATATTTTGCAATGAAATTTAATAAGATTAATCATTTCTTTGTTTAACTGATAATACTCTACTAAGCTAACAGATTCCTAATACAGTGCTACGTATTATGCTCTCTAGTTTTACATTATTCCTTTGTAACTGTGTCTCAGAAGCTAATCAGATTGGTCAGACAGGATTCCCCCCACTAAACAAACCCATACTGTGATTGTCATATAATTCCATTCCTGTTAAGATGATCCTTTAATACTTCTTTAACCATTAACCACCGATTCCATTATTTTCCCTGGAATATAAGTCAAGCTTAGTTTTATAATTGCTCACATCTCCCCCCACCCCTTTTTGTGAACAGGAGACACATTTGCAATTACCTCTAGTCTGTAAGAACCCCGAGTCCAAGGATGCTCTCATAATTATGGTCATTGGTTTGCACACCTCTTTTGCTGCTTTTTTAAAATATAACTGGATAGATCCCATCACAGTTCCATATGCCATATTTACTTTTTAGCTTCAGCAATTTTTCTTCTATTTTCTTCTCAGGTAAACAAAACTGTTTAGCTCCCAGTTATAATTTGGTGTACTTAAGAACTTCTTCATATATGAATGTAGATGCAAAATATTTATTTAGTCTGTCAGCAATCCGAACAGGATCATCAATAGTTATGTCATTCATATCTAGTTGGCCAATATTGTTCATCACTTTTTTTTCTAGTATTAACATAAGCAAAGAATTCTTTTTTTACTTTTATTTGTATTCTTAGCCAAGGACTACTCATAATCAGCCTTAGCTTGCCTAACCCCCTGACTGCAGATTAGTTTGTACTTGCTGTAGGATTCCATATCCCCTGATAATTTATAATCATTCCATGCATATTTGTTTTCTGCCAATACTCTCCTCAGTTCATCTAACATCAACTTAGGTCTAAACTTTGAACTATATCTCTTTTCTTGGTATAAAAAGATTAATCTCTTCTATGATTACTTCCCTGAATGCCTCCTATTTAGAAGTTACAGTTGGCAACAATCACTTAGTCCCACTAAAAGGAATTTAAAAACTAAGACCACTGTAGTCACCTTTATGAAAGCAAAACTCCTTCCCCTTGTCTTTGACAGTAATTATATTTTTAAGTATATGCCACACCCATACATCATGATCACTGCCACTAAGTGGTTCCTTTATCTGGATATTCTTATATGATAGAGGTAATTCCAGGATATGCTAACTATTTCTTTTTACACTTAATATCTAATAATAAATAATAATAAAACATACCTTTTTCTAGTTTTGTCTGCAGACTTATGTCAACTTTTGAAACCAATTCTTTTCCTGAATTTGCCAAAGTAATTGTACACTCTCGGCTATTTAAGAAATAAAATGGTTTTAAAAATGTACTGTATTTACAACTTTAAAATAAATTGAAAGATACAGCACGAGAATAAAATATTTACACAAATCAATATATCCTAAACTAGTTCTTGTCAGAATAACTGGAAATAAACCTAAACAATCAAGTTAAATTCAGAAACTCACATTTGCTAATTGTAATGTCATTACATCAACCTGCCATGATTAACAGAAAACAATAATACTACTACTTACAGCTATACTTTACTAATGAACTTCTACTGAGGCCTCCATAGCAGAGTGGTCAGGAGCGGGAGTGCAATAGCACATGCTCCTTGAGTAGACTGGGGGTTCAAGCCCCTGACTGCTAGATACGGTCAATCTGCCAACCCGCAGTGGACCGGTGTGGCAGATTATGGTCCATTTCTTTTTTTTTTTAATGAACTTCTGGGCTGGTAACTGAGCTCTAAATGATCATCTGAATTCTTGCAATGACCATTTAGAGGGCAGTCATCATCACCAAAGTTTACTGGTAACATATAACCATAGGTAATTTTATTGTTATCTAATAATTTTAAATTTAACTTTTTAATGTAACCATATTTTAATTATCATGTCAAATGAAGAGGATTCATAGCGAGGAGTCAATAGATGTTGTTCAAATAAAACTATTCTTCAATGTGGAGATGTGTACAGTTTTCTTTATAAAAAAAGGGAAATTTTTTAAAGTGGTTCCTTTATTAACAAAAAAATAAATTTCGTTAACAAATAAAAAGAAAACATCAAAAATTTACAACATAATAGATTTAATGAAGAATTTTACTGAAGCAAACACAACTTGCTTCTTACATCACATACTACTAGGCAACTTGCTGGAAACTTCATTTCAGGAAGAACACAGAACTGCTGGAAAAGGTCGATAGAAGAACAAGATTATTAAGGTGCACAAAAGGATGGCCTCACCAAGGAAGACAAATTCTGTATATTTCAATGTCTAGAAAATAGGCATTTGCATGGCCTAAATTGAAGTGTTCAGGGCTTTAAACAGATTATGTAAACTAAACATTAATAAAATCTTCACTTATTCTCAGACACCATGCAGAACAGGACAAATTTAAATTTAAAAGGGAGGGTTGCAGAACAAATATGCAGAAATTTGCCTTCAGCCAGAGAGTAACTGAGTGCTGGAATAAACTTCCACCTGCTGTTGAAAAGTGGGTACTTTGAATATATTTAGGAAGAATTGAACAAATCATTAGAAGGAATGGGCAAATGAGGTCAGTAAAAAGTTTTTTTTTTTTTTTTTTCATTACTGCTTTGCTTTCTTACATTATTTTGCTAATACTAATACAAATGAAACATGTATAGGAAAATAAATATTTACAATTTAATATTGTCATCATCCAATATAAAATTGTAAAGTAGAATATTTCATCATTCTATTAAGTGTATTTTGTTCAATGTAGTGTATCATAGTGTACTAAAGTCTAATTTGATTTCTTGTCATTTTAAATTTTAGCTATAATTACAGAAATAACTAAATTGGTGAAATTATTATAACACAGGATAGTATGATTAATCAGGGAATTGCTACAGGTGATTCTCCTGTGAATCTAGTTGTTGTATTAATACTGACTAGGGAAGGAGCAGCAGTGCGTAGCACACGCTTCTTGATTAGACCGGGGTTCGAGCTCGTCACCACCAAATACGGAGGATGTGGAAAGGTCAAGGGAATGACCACCGCATATTCCTGGAGCAATATGGCCTTAGTTGCTAATGCTCCTAAAAACTAAACAAACAATGATACTGAATAGCAAAACTTTGTGTTCAAAGCCATCTCTAGGTCAGAATAGTACCACAGATGATTTATTTATATGAATTCTAGGTGCAGGGAGAGTGGTCTTTTCCAGCATTCTGCTGGACAAGATTAATGCTTTCGGAGAAATTAAATCAGAGGACTCATCAGGTAAAATGGAAAGAAAACATCATTTAAATTTACAACCAACTTATCAATGAAGTATTCTCTTGCACATCTGGCTGCAGAGATGGAACACCAACAGAAAAACATACTGGTTCCACAAGAAGACTTAAATCTGGATGGTTCAATTGTCATCCAGAATTACAAGAAAGATGATATCATAGAACAGTTGGATCTTGTGTAAAGGGGATGGCATTGGCATTAACTTCGAAAAGTAATAAAAACACCTAACAATGCAAAAGACATAAAAATGAGTAAATATTTACTCATTATATCAAGCTGGATAATCTTGTCTTAAATGACAATGCTTCAGTATCTCTTTGGGCTTAATTATAAACTAGAAAAACAAAGAGAGGAGAGAGTACTGGACAAACAATGCATTACAAACCCAGATTTTTGCTGCACCAGCCAAAAAATAAAATAAGATAATAATAAAAATAAATAAATAACTAAAATAAAGTAATAAACTACCCATGCTTCGCCTCCTCGTGTGGATATTTATCTGGCTGGCACCTGAATCTCAACAAGCTGGCAGCTTCAAGTACTCAGTGAGGTAACTTATTCCAAGAATTAACAATTCATTGGCTAAAAGAAAACTTCAACAATGCAGCCTAAAACTCTTCACCCATAATTTAAATTCATGGCTCCCAGTTCTGAAATCACTTATAACAATGAAAATTTCACCATCAGTCATTTTACAATCCCCTTTCAAAGCCTAATAGATCTAAATCAGGACCCCTGTAAGGTGCCTAGTTACCAAGTTATATAGCCCATGTATTCAAAGTTTTTCTTCATATGGATGCCCTTTTGTTAATCTCACCAGGTGGGCTACCCATCTCTGGATACTTCTAAGAAGCTCAATGTCTTTTTTAGGTGCAGTCTCCATATTCAGATTTAAAGTTTCACTCCATACTTCAAGTGTGGCCTCACCACTGCCTTATACAACGGATACTTCCCTGTTTCTTCAAGTAAATATTTGATAAATCATTGATAGAACACCATATGCCTTCTAGTTCTACTCCTCCTCTCAGTGTATAAGTTATTTTGGGATTGTTATTTTCCAATTGTAAAACCTTCCATTTTAGCAATTAAATGCAGCTTACACTTTCTAATCATCTTTGGTCTCTAAAATGTGTTATAATGGGAGTATGGTATATGTGCATTCAATGGCTTCTGTGACTACTGCTTTGAAGATATCTATAATTCTAATATATTCATTCTCCTAGTGCTCACCACTCACTTGAAAAAGCTATGTGGCACCTTAAACTATCATAATCTCCTTTCCTGAAATTAAACTCATACTTTGCCTCTAGCAATTGTAACCTATCCCCCCCATTTGCCACCATCATCAAATTCAAAACTCAGTTATCACTCCCTACTAAATGTTTGTTTACAGTGAAGTTCTATGATGTTATCTGGTTTGTGGATGATCAGGTCTAGAACACTCTTGGCATTAGTACTATCTTTGACATGCTGATATAAATAATGCTCATCTAGTTTATTTAAAAACTTTATCCCTCATAGTATTTCCCTTCCAATTTGCTTCTATAAATAAGGGGTAAACCAATAACACCCATAAAAAGACATTCACACTTGCTTGCTCTTTCTATCTGCATGTGGACTCTTGTCATGCTCTTCACAATCTTCTGATCTGTAGTATATCCCCATTCTCATTTTACCTGTGTTTCCAATTATCCCACACCACAAAGATTCTATGCTGGCATGTTCTGAATCTGAGAAAACTTTTATTATTTATCATACTTAGGCTGCTTTTGATAAGAAGCAAGACTTTCTCTATCCCCCTTTAACCTGTTTATCCTTCCTAAATACATTATACACATCATAGCAAAACTCATCATTCCCTATTTCTTGATGGCACCACATTTCCGATAGCCCTATTATGTCAGCATTAGCTGTTCTAACCAGGAGTTTGAATTCGCTCATTTTACTGAAAAACACTCATGAAATTAAAGGTGGGAGGGATAATATAAGTTATAAAACCCAAATTGCATATCTTAATCAGAAACTGATATTCTGAAGTTTCTAAATTAAATTATAAAAACTAAAAATTATGAAATAAAATTGGGTATTTTAAATTAAACAGATTGAAGCAGTTTGTTAATAGAAGATAACATACAGAAATTATCAGCTAGTTTATTGTACATTGTACAATAATTTCCATATATTGCCCTTGACTGAGGGAAATGTAAAGAAATTTAGATCAGATAATTTTGGAGAAGTTTGGTCTCTGTTATCACGTTTTCAGACTTGATAAACAGAGCCCAATGAGATTCCAAAGTATCAGATTTGTATGGATTTGGATTACACGGCTATTTGGAACTACACTTAGGAACCAATAAACTATAATTTGGTCTGTTTATTTTTTGGAGTTCATGTGTTTTACTACATTAAAGTTAAAGATGAGACCTGTTATATATGAAGGCACTAACAAGTTATGCATAGGTAATCTGAGATTAATGATTAATATATACGCAATCTGAGATCTTAGTTAAAAGTTAAAAAGTGATGTCAAGAAAAGCCACAGGTTAGGACTTTAATGTAAGGGTACCTGAAATTGTAGTAATAGTAATTTAATAATAGTAATAGCCATACAGTGCAAGGAAGCCACAGGCTTTTGCTCCACTTTTGCTGCAAAGGGAAAAAAAAAAAAGAATAGATAAGAAAATACAAATTATTTGCTTCCCTCCTCACATAAGTAACTATCCAGTTGACTTTTGAATTCATTCAAACTGTCAGCCTCAACTACCCACTAGCATTAGCAACATATTCAAGCAATCAGACTCGCCGGCGGAAAAAAAACTTCCTACAATCTAGTCTAAACCTTTTCCTCCTGTAATTTGAATTTATGCTCACAAGTTCTGTAATTCTCTATAACAGTGAAAATTCTGCCAATATTCAGTTTATTAACAGAGCCAGTTTTAATTCAGTTCTAGCTATTGGCATTTCAATTCTAGCAATTCATCAATTAATTCTAGTCTGGAGAAACTGCACATAGGGAACATGAAGTAAAATTTCTCTCAACATGGTATGCACCTGAGAACAGAAGGGAAACAATTCTTACAATAAGTCACCTTCCAAATGCCAAAAAAGCAACTGCAGCATACATGGAGCAGAATTCACATTGTCACAAAAAAAAAAAAAATATCAGGTCTTACGTGGCATAACAAATACACTGTTAATATCCTGTAGCAATATTCCCCTAAACTGGACTTCAAATTAGATGAAAAAAATTAGTATACACTTCCTCTGAAATTGTTTCTACATGATTATGATAAAAATCAATGCTGAAAGTCAGGAAAATGTTAGGAAAAACATGGGCACTATCACCAAACATACATAGGATTTTGATTATTGTTTTACTGTCTAAAAAACAAGATCTGAATGAACTATGAATAAAAATTTTAGAAACAAAGGATGGAGATAAAAAAAAAAAAAAAAAAAAGAAAGTCAGTTTCTAGTTACATGCCTGGCACAGGCTTAATAACATTTTCATGTGTAAAAAAATTTAACTTTGCTCTCAGGTTATATTTATTTAAAACTTCTTATTTAATAATGCAGTTGTAGAAAATTTCCACGGTTACCAAAACCATCAAAGTAAGCAACATAATGACCTTTTTGACAGAAAAATGAGTTTGCTAATTGTCACTTATTTGAAGAGGTCAGGTTTTACATCCCAGTGGAAGTTGAAAAAATTATTAAAGGCTTTCAATCATGGCTATATTAGCTGTTCCCAGGCAGAACAAAAGATTTCCCCCACCCTACGAGTTATTCCAGTTTTTCAGTTTGAACAATATGTAATCAACCCAGGGACTCATAATTGTACAGCCATGCCACATAACAAAGATCAGAGTACCACATGAATTAGTACGCTATGGCCAATGTGGTTGATGTCCCAGAAAGCCCCCAAAAAATTCAACAAAAAAAAAAATGTTTTCAGAAACAAATTCTTTTTACTAGAGTGATAAGAATAAAATAATAATTACAATTAAAAACCATTAAGATTCCAGTTTAATTAAAATTATAATTTTTTTCGTACTGTATTCAATGAACAACTTTAAATACTGAACCATTTTATGAAACTAAATCAAAGCGAAACAGACAAATAAAGACACCATCTTCCTTTCATATATCAGAGAATTTTTTTGGAAAGAAATCTTTCAAAAAGTAAAAATAATACAAGAATTGATGGTGATGCTGCAGACAAAATGTGAGCATCACATGTTATTTACTAATTTCAGAAGAGCAGTCCACAGTCTATACAGCACAAAATTCTTGTTACTAGCATTGGCATTAGCAGAGGCATATGATGCAAGCTTATGCAGTATCAGCCATAAAAAACAAAAAAAAAACCTTCCCATTTCACCCATCCATTCGCTCCAAATGTTTGTCTAGTTCCGCCTTGAATCTGTTTAAGCTATCAACTTCTACAATGACAGATAGAAGTTTGTTCCAGCAATCAACTACCCGCTGGCTAAAGGAAAACTTCTGCACATCTATCCTACAACTGTCTTTTCTCAATTTGAATTTATACCCTCTCAGGTGATTATTTTGAGCAAGAGGAAGAATCCCATCAGCATTGAGCATGCTCAAACCATTTAAGACTTTATACACCTCAATCAGATCACCTTGCAGGTGCCTAGTCTCTAGACACTGTAATTTGCAAAACTTAAGCTTTTCTTTGTAAGAGCAACCCTTTGTTCCATTCACTAATCTTGTTGCCCTCCTCTGTAGTCATTCCAGCAGCTCTATATCCTTCCTAAAATGAGGGCTCCAGACCTGTGTATAGTACTCAAAGTGTGGCCTGACCACTGCCTTATACAAGGAAATAATCACCACCTTTTCTCTGTTAGAAAATAAAAATTCCTGTATATCATTGACAGTACACCATGAGCTACTTTGCAGACCATTTGCACTGCTCAGAAAACTTCATATCTGACTGCACAATTACTCCTAGGTCCCTTTCATCCCCTACCACCCTCAGTGTAGTACCACACAGTTGATACGTTACTCTGGGTTACTGCTACCCATAACGCAGTACTTTACATTTGTCAATGTTAAACTTCAGTTGCTACCTCTCAGCCCATCTGTTCAACTTTTCTACTATATAATCTCTACTAGTAAAGATTAATATAAATGACAAATAATTAAGGAAAAGAAGATAATCTTACCATGTATGTGTGACATGAAAGAGAGTATTTTTTATTTATGATATAATATTTTGCTAAAAAATGTGTGTGTGTTTGTAACACTGGATATTTCAATAAAAAAAGATGAAGCTCTACGAGCTCACCAATTTTTAGGTTTAAGCTATTTATTGTCCAGTCTTTTTTGTATACATATGTATACAAAAATTTTTGAATTTGTTGTTAAAATTAAACTAGGTATTACCATTTAGATTTTATGATTTCTAAATTTAAATTGTGTCTAATTAAATTATTTTTTCTCAATGGGAATGTTGTTACCCATCCCTAAAAATGCCATTAGCACACTTCTGAAACAAATGTAAACCAACTTTATTATATATAAAAAAAAAAAAAAAAAAAAAACTGTTGTATGTGATGTTTGCCTGTCAAAAGTTGGCTGTACAGAGACTTTATGTGTTGTTTCTGTTTCTCCTTGCACTACAAAAATGATTATTATATATTACTGTTTTCTTCAAATAAAATTAAGCTTACACTGTGTTTCATATGTACATCAATAGCATTTTTAGGCTAAACTGAGAAGAGGGAGTAATATTCAAATGGAGGGGGAAAAAGCCACTAATTACACAAAATTTAAATTTAGAAACTGTAAAATATAAACAGTAATACTTAGTCAAATTTCAACATTAAATTTAAAATTTTCAACCAAAACAAACAAAAAAGGTTAGACAAAAATATCCCAAACAACCAAATAAATGAGATAGATCTCAGCGTCTTTTAACTGAAACACCCTGTATGTGTTTGTGTGCTTTTTCCCCCTCCATTTGAATATTACATATAAACAAAGAAATTATGTTCAAAATACCTTTCACCAGCATACATAGTTACAGCAGCACTGATAACAACATGGCTAGTATCTCTTAAAGATGAAAAAGTATTGGCCTTAGGAAGTGAGGTAGTAACTTGCAGCTGAGGTAGCACAGGAATAACATCAACAGAAAAGAAAGGTTTCTTAATAGATGGTATGTCTCTTAATTTACAATTGCTTTTCACCCCAAGTACACATGTTGTATAACCTGAAATAAAACATTCATAATTTATACATATATATATATTAATTATTAAATAAATACATTATTAATTAGCTGTTATTACAATTAATAAAGATAAATAATCAATGTTTTCCCTGGTTACGGTAAACTATCCTTATTTTAAGAATGAGCAAAATATACTTAAAAAAGACTAAGAGAATGAACAATTTTCTTTCTCTAAAAATACTTTTTAAGTATATAACTGTAAAATGTAACTAAATTTTAAGAAATGCTGTGGTTAATTTATTTTATAAATAAGTTCATAAATGAGTATTTAACTAACACATAACATTATTAAAATGGGCTTTCTCTTAATGCTCATGTTTTACTTAGTTTCACTTATACTGTAGTTTATTCAAATTGATGTTTTACAGATAGCAAATCATCCAGAATGGCAATTAAGAAATATCTCTATTTAGTGCTTAAGACAGAATTAGATCATATCTATTTGGTCTAAACGCAATTCCCTTGCAAAGTCAATAGATCAGTGTATACGCTGCACCATGGCTATGGAAGTGAAATTTGGGCACTCACTAAAAGAATGGAAGAGAAGCTGAAAACTACACAGTGAAGAATGGAATGAATTATATTAGGAATCAGACTGTTACATAAGAAGAGAAACACATGGATTAGGCAGCAAACACAAATAAAGGACATTGTTATCGAAACTAAAGAACTGAAATGGTCTTGGGCAGGACATATAGCTTGAAGACATGATGACAGATGGACTAAGAAAATAACAGAGTGGTACTCAAGACGAACTAAAAGAAAACCCAGAAGACAACGACAGAGATGGACAGATGGAATTCACAAATTCATGGGTAGTAAATGGATGGCCATTGCAAAAAACAGAAAGACCTGGAAAGTTGTTGGAAGGCCTTCACATCATACTGGAGTGGACTGAAAATGGCTGATGATGATGATATTAAATAACATTATATTAGTACATTAATACATCATATAAAACAATATAGGTATTATATAAACACTTCATAAAGTTGTTAATTAGGTTAATTTGAGTTAAAAAAATATCATATGAAGATTTTTTATTATTTTTTTTTTATGTAAACCCCAAACACAAGAGGTATTAGAACCAATAGTATTTAGTACCATGCTTGGGTTGGAGGTTGAGTAGATGAGGTTGTTGTTATTTAGTTTTTTAGGAGCATTAACAAGTAAGGCCATATTGCTCCAGGGATATGCGGTGGTCATTCCGACCTTTCCGCATCATCTGTATTTGGTGGTCAAGGGCGTTGAGAAGACAAAAGAAGATATTTGTTGACATTGGACTTGAACTTTTGTAGACTGGAAATATGTATGAAGGAAGGTTGTTCCAGAAAACAGCAGTTGAATGAATACACGAGGAAGATGAAAAGTTGGTTCCGTGAGTTTGAAGTTGGACAGTAAATAGATGTTGGCTGGTAGCGGCACGTGTTTGGACTGTTTTGAAAGAGAGAGTGGGAATTATAGAAGCCAATTCAGAAGAACAGTGCCCATGGAAATATCTGTAGAAGAGGCATGCAGCAGAAACAATACGTCTATGAGACAGCGAGTGGAGAGACTCTGCTAGAGATGAATCATTAATTGACCTAAATGCCCTCTTCTGAACGGAATCAAGAAGCCTGAGAGAGGTTTTGGGGGCACCAACCCAGATGTGGGAACAATATTCCATGGTAGGGCAGATTTGCGATTTTTACAGAGTGAACAGCTGTTTGGAAGAAAAGTAACCCAGAGAGCAAAAGAGAAAACCAAGTTTTTTAGATGCAGAGGAAGCAATATTTGTAATGTGCTTGTGCCAAGAGAGAGTTTACAAGTCAAGGTAATCCCAAAAAGAGAGATACTTTTTGCCTAGAATTCAGTGTGTCACCAAAGATAAGCATAGGAGCAGAAGAATCCTTTTTGTGAGATATAAGACAAGACTGAGAGTTTTAGAAGGATTGACATCAACTAAGTTGTCTTTGCCCCACTGGAGAATTACCTGGAGATCGGCATTTAAGGAACTGGTAGCAGATTTTCGAGACGTTGAAGCTGATTGAGCAGGACAAGGTTTCTCAAAATGGAAAGTGGAATGCAATGTGCTATCATTAGCAAAACTATGAATAGGATTTCCAGTCAATGGAAGAAGGTCATTAATATACAAGAGGAAAAGAGTGGGGGAGAGAACTGAACCTTGGGGGACACCGGCATTAGTGTAGAAGTTAGAAGACAGAGAGCCATCTAACATCACCCTCAGTGAGCAATCAGAGAGAAAACTGGATAACCAATTACAAAAAACAGTTAGCAAACCATAAGATGGAAGCTTGTTTAGAAGACCTTTATGCCAAACACGATCGAAAGCCTTTGAGATGACAAGAGCAAATGCTTGTGTTTCACCAAACTTTTCCATTGAATTAGTCCATAAATGGGTAACATAAACCAGAATATCACCAGTGGATTGACAGACGGAATCCATAATGGCGATCATTGATCAGACGGAAGGTTTCTAGGTAGTTTAAGAGTTGGCAGTTAATTGATTTCTCCATTACTTTAGAAAGAGTAGAAGTAATTGCAATGGGACGTTAATTGCATGGGAGGGATTTGTCACCCTTTTTAGGAACTGGCTGGATATGAGCAAATTTCCAAGCAGAAGGGAAAACCACCTTTAGAATAAGAAAGTGAAAAAAGGCGGCAAAGAATAGGAGTAAGTTCAGGAGCACAGGTTTTGAGAACAAGTGGAGAAATACCATCGGGACCTTGAGCTTTCTTAGCATCAAGATTCATCAAAATCCTTCTGACATCCTTTTGACAGAAGACCACAGGAGGCATTGAATGGAGCGTGTTGGGAATGGTGGGAGGTGTTTTACCAAGATCATTAATACATGAGTTGGAAGAAAAATGGGATGCTAGCAGGTCAGCTTTATTCTTGGCTGAAGTGACAACAGAACCATCTGGTTTTGACAGATGTGGAAGCATAGATGGGCAAATGTTGCAGCCAATAGCTTTGGCAAGAGACCAGAATGCTTGGCTACTATTAGGGCAAGAAGCAAGTTTTCTACTCTTAGCCTGTTCAAACTCTAGTTTGGACTGATTAATAACTGCTTTACAATTGTTGCGAGCTTTGGTGTAAGCAGAAAATGAAACTGAAGAATTAGAAACAAGCCAATTACGATATGCAACATTCTTCTCTTGAATAGCCTTAGCACATTTATTGGAAAACCAAAGTTCAGATAAAGGACAAGATTTTAAAGTGGAGTGTGGGATAAAGGATTCCATTCCTGCAAGAATAATTTCACTCACACGATCTGAGCAAACATTAACATCAGAAGTTTTGAAACAGTAATCCGACCAAGGAAAAGAAGAAAAGAAATCTCGCAGGTTATCCCATTTTGCATTCTTGTAATGCCAAACAATACAAGGTTGGAATAGCCGTGAGATAAAAGCTCCATTGGAAAACAGTCACCAAGTTTTGATCTGAGGTGCCTAAAGGACCTGTCACTCCGACTGTGTACTTAGAAGATTTGTTTGTGAAAAAAAGATCAAGCGTGTTAGCCGTATGGTTAGGATTGTCCGGTATTCTTGTAGGTAAATAAACAATTTGTGCAAGGTCATTAGTAATTGCAAACGGCTCAGCATCTCGACCAGCTGGGTCGGTGTGACTAGAAAACGGGAGCCAGCTGGAGTTGTGAACATTAAAATCACCAAGGAATATTATTCCATTCTCGAACATTAGAAAGCTATGATACTTTTTGATGTTTCCACTCCACTTATACTATTTCTCCTCATGTTAACCGAGAAGTAACGTAACAGTGAATTCTCAATACTCTAATTGGTTTTGCAGAGACATTAAACAAACTGACATGGTGCTAACTGGATCTCAATGTTTCCTTTGACTTCTTCCTGTGAGAGCAAATAAAGGACTTGGTATACGAGAAAAAATTGCTGTTGTTGTTTGGTCGGTTTTTAGGAGCATTAGCATCTAAGGCCATATTGCTCCAGGGATATGCGGTGGTCATTCCCTGACCTTTCCGCATCCTCCGTGTTTGGTGAGAAAAATTTGCATATAAGTAAAAAAAAAAAAAAAAAAAAACCTTAGCTTTCAATCATAGATGCATATATTTATATGGGAAATGCTGAAAATACTGAAAAAGACGACAAATTCTAATTGGAAATGCACCAAAAATCATAGTGGCTATTTTGAATAATATCTAAAGTAACCAAAATTTTATAATGAATTTATGGTACTTTAAATTTATGTTCTCATCTGAGAAAGAGTAAAGACACCAACAGCATTTAGTGTATTCAACCCTTTAAAGCCTTAAACACTTTGCTTAGTTCTCTATTAGGTGCAATTCACAAAATGTCAGTTCTTCATGATAAGAATACCCCTTTGTGCCTCCAACTACTCTTGTTATTCTTCTCTACATCCTTTCCAATGGATAAACAATTACTTATAATTTTTTTATTGCACAAAATCAGAAATGCTTATGAATAAATGATTACTCTATTTCATTTTCACATTCTGAAGCAAAATCCACATGAATAACCTGATATGCTAATAGGTCTCTAAAGCAAGAGAATGGAATAAATGTTCATACATTTATTCCTAATTAACAACCTCTTGAAGTTTGGACCGGCTTCACAGAACACACACACACACACACACACACACACACACACACACACACACACACACACACACACACACACACACACACACACACACACACACACACACACACACACAATGAAACACTACAAGACTGGTATAATCCAAGTAGAACGAACATGGCAAAGATAAGTTATCTCATATAGCTAACAATAATACACTGGTGTGCAAAATTTAAGGACCAGTCAGGTTTTTGCCTGTAGCTTTTCATAGGAGTGGCCTGGATATGGGAAAAGCATACCAAAGGAACCTTGTAAGGTACAGAAATGATGAAGGAAACAACACCGACAAAAAAACTGAAACAAAACGGTACAGAGGGACTTTATTCAAAAATGGCAACATGGCACTGGCCATTTTTGAATAAAGTTACAGTACTGCCTTCCAGTATCTGGAGTTGTGTACGCCCATCCAAGATAACGCCTCCCCAGATGAGAACACCTCGATCGCCATATCGATCCCTTTCAGTATGTTTGTGGGGTGATACTGTGTGCCAACCTCTCGCCAGATTAGCTGACGTCCAGAATCGCTGCTGAGACTGAATCTACTCTCTTCAGTAAAGAGTACCTTAAGTAAATTGTTGTTATTGTTGTTATTTGGTTTTTAGGAGCATTAGCAACTAAGGCCATATTGCTCCGGAGATATGCAGTGGTCATTCCCTGACCTTTCCGCATCCTCCGTATTTGGTGGTCACAGGCTCGAACCCCAGTCTAATCAAGAAGCATGTGCTAAGCACTGCCGTTCAGGAGCAACTAATATTTGGGAAATGAAGGCTATTCTGATGGTTCTCCTTTGAAATAATCTCCATGACACTGTATAAACTAATTCCAATTCCTTTGCAACTTTTGAAAGCAGTATTCTTGATAGGTTTCTTTTGGAAATATCATTTCCACATTCTGAATAATTGCCTCAACTGCTGCATACCTGTGACCTTTCGAGGTACTTTAAGATTGGGAAATAAAAAAAAAATCACAGGGAGCTAAATTTTTTGAGTAAGCAGATGGAAAAACAAAATGAAAAAGTTTACAAGAATTCTTGAATGGAAAGTGGCAAATATGCAGGAGAATTGTCATGATGTAAAAGTTAATGCCATGTACTTTTCCAGATGTTTGGTCTGAACAGCAAAGTGCAATTACCACAGAACTGTTTGGTAGTATTCCCGGTTCACTGTTTGACTACGAAAGATAAATTCATAATGAGCTAAAAAAATATGATAAGCATGATCATCACATTTCATTGAGATTGTCTTTCTATTTTGGGGCTTGGATAAGAGGGAGTCTTCCACTGAAAGGAATGAACTTATGTTTCTCAGTCAGAGCCATGTACCCACAATTCAACCCGAGTAATGATGGAAGAAACAAAGTATAGGACAGCACCACCAGCCCATTGAAAAAGACCCTGGCATATGAGAAGTTGCCACTCCCTGTGACCATCAGTAAGAACAAAAGGCACAAACTTGGTTGAAATGCATCATATTCCCAAATCTTGTGTTAAATTTGATTGACATGTCCCATAAAAAATACCAATTTCATTAACAACTTTGTAGATGTAATCACTCTTGATCATGTGAACATGAGTGACTGAAACACTGGTTTTTGAAGTTGAAGGGTGCACAGTGAGAATCATCACTGACAGATAAGTGGCTCTCTTTAAACTCTGCAAACTTCAAAAAATTCTTCAAATGAATTTTTCTTCTCTGAAAGCTACAATAAGTGATAAATTTAGCCTGCTCTTAAACTTGTCTTTCAGCTGTTGTATGTCAAATTGCCTGATAGTATGTTACTAAAAATGTTTCAAGAACTGTCAAATTATGTAATATCCAATTTAAAATTGACCAAAAAATTATCACCTATCAGTGAGTGTATGGAAATAATAATTCATTCCATTGGTCTAAGACCAGTTACCACTCAAATTGGCAGGAATGGTGATACTTGCAGCACCATCAAGAAAAGCCTGATCTTCTGTGGGATAATATAAAATCCAACACTATATAGAAGGGGCCATAGCTACTGAGCAAAAGCAATCTGGTCTGACAGGACCACGTGGTTTAAAATCAGTTGCCACTCATGTTAAAACTTTCAATACCTTTTATAGGCAAGTCTGTGATTAATACAAATTATCTGTATTAATATGCTTATATTCGGTTTTTAAATTGATCCAGCCAACCGTTGTTACATACAAAATCGTCGCATCAAACTGTTTAGCAAATTTTTCCGCTTGAGCCTTCAAGGTCAGACCGTCTATTGAAAATCCAGCACTTCTTTGTGTAGTGAACCATTGAAGCAATGCTTCATCAATGTTTGTAACCTTGCACTTTCTACATTTGTTTTTTTGGTTATGTTCTTTTGCAGCGCCGATATGTTTATTCTTCCACAATGTTGATATTGTTGAAGAGGACAAAGAAAACTTTTTACACACTTCAACATTTTTTGCACCATGTTCTAACTCACGAATAATTTCGACATTTTTGCGAATCCAGAGACACTTTCTTTTGTTAGTAGATATGTTTCCAAAGGAAGGATTCGATTCTAACTGAGTTTACTTTAAAATGACAGTAAAGTGATCTGCATACAAAGTTCTTAGAACTCCCGAAATGCATAAAAATTTTTTAAAAATCCTGTTTCCAAAATCCTTAGAAGTCTCAAAATAAATTTATGGTTCAGTGAATACAAGACAATCTGTAAACAGGGCAATACAACAAGCGGAATGCCAATGCATTACTGTATAGCCCCCATCCTCAAAAGGACAAGGTCATAAACTGGTCACTAAACCGATGTGGCTGGTCATAAAAGCTAAGTCACCCTTTTCATTTTTGTCTATTCCAAGAATTGGGTTTCTTTGACTACCCGAGCAATTAAGAATGTTTGCATAGTTACCAAAATTTGTACAGTATACCCGTGTAGTATGCTCGTTATAACAGTGAGTGAGTGATTGTATGGGAATATGTGTAAATTAAAATCATTATGGCTTTTTGTTCATTACAGCCGTGATCTCGTTATTTACATGCAAGTTATAATAAAGTTTAACTGTAAAGAGTTGTGTTAGAGCAATGGATTTCCTATTACAAGTTGATATACTGATTTTATTGACTTAGTAATGCATTTAATGTGAAAAAATGTTTTATGATCACTTACAGTCCTCTCCAAAGCAATAGTACTTCAAACGAGCTAACCAGACTATAAAAAGAGCTTTATGAAATTAAATGGGATGAGAAATTCAGTTTGTTTTACATATCAATGAAAAGTTCGTATATGAATTTTTTGGGTTTTATTCTTACCTAAGAGTAACAGAATTTATCAATTAAATTACATAGAAGTTTGAGAAGAATGGGCTATTGCAAAAATTTAACAATCATAAGAGAGGATTCAACTGGTTCAGTATAAGTAAACATCCAAAAATACGACATTGTCCAAGGAATCATAGTGTGTTCACCATATTTCTAAATCATGCTCTAATCTAATTTTTCCGCTTTGTTTATCCCCATTATTCCAGTTCAACTAAATACACCTCACTTCATCACACACTGTCATAAGGGCAATCTGCGATCTTAGTTTAAGCTGAGTTTCTGAATAAAAAAGACCACGAGGATCACAAAAAAGATTAGTATTAGTACTGGAAAATGATGCAATGAAACAAGCTTATACTGCATTAGTCATTAAAAAAAAAGAAAGAAGAAAAATCCCACATCATCTGTTCATCTCCTCTAAATAACTTTTCCTTAAATTATTCAATTCACCGACTTCCACAATGCCAGATGGAAATTTATTACAACAATCAACTTTGGCTGAAAGCTAATTTATGCGTATCTATCCTGCAACTATCCTTCTTCAATTTAGATTTATGACTCCATATACGTGTGTGTTATTCGAGATATAGAAAGAATTCCATCAACATTTACCTTACTCAATCCATTTAGAGCCTTAAACACCTAAATTGGACCTTCTCAGTTGCCTAGTTTTCAGATGCTGCAATTTGCAGTATTGAAGTCTTTCTTGGTAAAAGTAGCATTTTTTACGGTGCTCTTCTATGCACCCATTCCAAAAGATCCACATCTTTCTTAAAATGAAGCTTCCAGGTGTATTCTAACAACCAAAATAAAAAAATTACTTAAAATTAAAATATATATTAGAATTTCATGAACAAAATGAATCATGAAGCTGCACTGTTAATTTTACTCAGAGTTTTCGTTTCAGTTTTGATTTTATGTGATCCATATCACCAAATAAGGACTTCCTCCCCACGCAAAATGAACCATTTTAAAATATTTCATGCCTGTTTTTGGAAAAATATTGAATGGTAATCAGCATACACATCCTTAATGTGCCTAGTAAAGGATAGCAAAAGCTTAAAAAGTGGTACTGACCTTGAATTAATCTGCGATGGCTTACTTAGGCATCGTGGTTAATATTTAGGTTGAATTGTTAAATTGAGTTTTTAGTTTAGTTTTCAATTATTCGTTTGCTTCTTTACTTCAATGACAACCAAGGATTGGATGTGTACGCTTCTGTCTCCTTGTGCCTATTTTAACTCAGTCAATACTTACCTACCTCCTCCCTGGGCGCCTCCGTAGCCAGGTGGGAAGGAGCAGCAGTGCGTAACCCACACTTCTTGATTAGACTCGGGGTTCGAGCCCATCACCACTAAATACCGAGGATGCGGAAAGGTCAGGGAATGACCACCGCATATTCCCGGAGCAATATGGCCTTAGTTGCTAATGCTCCTAAAAATCGAATAACAAACAATAACAAACAAAACAAACCTCCTCCCTTTTAATTTTATTCAATTTAACAATTCAACCTAAATATTAACCACGATGCCTAAGTAAGCCATCGCAGATTAATTCAAGGTGAGTACTGCTTTTTAAGCTTTCGCTATCCTTTACTAGTCTATTAACATGGTACTTGAAGATCTCTAAAAATTTCGTATCTGCCTTAATGTGCTTGGGGGAAAAAATTTACCCCAAGGGGGATTTTGCTAATGAAAAGCTAGAAATTGAGTGATGATTATAATATAATAATTATAATCATCACTTATAACAGAATGAATGAAAAATGCATATATCCCAAGAAATTTTGAGAAAACAATGAAAAGCGCAATAGCTCTTTTATAAATCCCAATTAATAAAACACCATTTAAATTCGACAAAAGAAAAGCTAAAAATCAATTTAATAATAATAAAAAAGCCATTTGTCCGGTGCCATATGAGTAGCTATAGGTGGTCAAACATAAAAAATGAAGCATTCCCTAAAAGAAAATCACTACACTGTTCATTACTATTTTCATTGTGTTCTCCAATAGTAGCAGTGGCTTCAAAAACCTTGATTTTAAGAGACATTTAATAATCTGAAGTGCAAATTTCCTGAAAACTAAATTAAATTAAAATAAAATTGTTTAGATATCTAAACTTAATAAATATATGTTAATTACATGCAGTGATGAGTGTTCTGTTATTTAGTGAAATCATGTTTTATAGCATTACTCACTATTCAACAACTCAGAAATTAAAAGGTCTGTAACTAATGCAAGTAGCAGAATTTACTCTTACAGTTACATTATCTTTTCAAAGAAATATGATTCAATGGTTCCATGCAGAGAAATAGAAAATCATAAACTGCAGCAATAGTAAACACCATAACCTGCAGAAATAGCATACTTTCTTAATGAAGCAGCTCTTTGACATAACTCTTTAGGATTTTCCTAAGTCTAGAATCTGCAATTCTGTTTACTGACATCACTAGAAAAATCAAAATGGGTTTCATGGATCATTAACAAACAGCTCATCAAATTTGTTTTAATCTTCAATTTATCAAAAACCCAGTGACAAAATTTGTGATGTTTCCAATGAACATGCTGAAGTTTCTGATCATAAAGGATTTTATATGGTGATAGTTGAAGATTTTCATGAAATAATTGCTTCTGACATGCGACACTTGCTTTTCTGACATCACTTTCAACTGAAAGGTAATGGGCTGACTTTTAAGACTTTTATGTCCAACTACTGTAGGCATGGTGGCCACTGTTTCTTGTATTCTTAAGGTAGGATGTTTTGTGCTCTGACAAATAAAAAAGCAAATGGCATTATGAAATGAGGCATCTCTGTGCTGAAATTCTCTTTTGTGTACTCTGAGTTTAAATAACAGATATATATTTCATATACACTTACATAATTTTAAATCATAAATCACAACCTTCAACTTTCCCAGACTTTATCTGTTACACAGAAGAAATATTATTCAAATGTACTATTTCTCAAAATATATATATTTAAAAAAGTGTCAGTATAAATGGCCCACCCTATATATTATAAATTTGCTTGAACATTACCTAACACTTGTAATTCGCCTGTACTGAGAGGAGTACCCAACAAATTAACAGGATATGGCCCAGATTTAGCAGGTAAAGTAAGACTTGCAGGAAAACTCTCAAAGGCAATTCCATCAGCAAGCAAACCCTAAAATAGAATTTATTTATGACACACCTTTCAAATGTCTTCACTTGTTTATGGAATTATTTATTTTAAATTATTTTCAACATTATCAATTTCTCATTTTAAAAATATACAATTTCAAAAATGCAGAAATGAAGGGAACAAACACATGGGAATTACATTCTAATCAAATAACACTGCAGTGCATGAAAATAGAAATAAATAATTTTCTTTCTATGAAATAAGAAAGAAAATGAAATGAAAAAAGGAATGAGTGAAGAGAACAAATCCGCAGGAATTACAATCTAATCATATAACACTGCACTGCATTAAAACAAAAAGAAATTATTTTTGGAATCAATTATAAAAGTTCATACTATTTGCTGAACAACCTCACTCCTTTTAAGAACTAAAATGACAAAAGATAAATGATTAAAAACCATTAAAATATAGGATGGAATAAAGAAGAATTCCATCTGCCAGGGCCCCATTTTGTCAGGAACCACAAGACATCAGCATCTGAAACAATAAAGGGACACAGCATTACAATAAACTCTAAACCTGCCAAAGGGCTGAGCTTTAAAAGAAGTGGGCCTATGTAAATCACCAAAAAACAAAGTACTTACCCAATGAAGGATGAATACAAAAAGAAAGCACTGTCAGAACTTCTTCAATTATTTTCCTCCCAATGTCCTCCAACGAAAAATGAATCATTAATTTCTTCATAGTCAATGCAGTGCAGCATTATATGATTAGATAAAAATTAATAAAATATACAATAATAAATTTCATTTTATACTTGGTATGGCCATTCATAGACTGAAAAGTGTTATGCATGCAATTTTTTATGCTGACTAGCAAATTCAGAAGAAAAAATAATACAAAAAAGTGAAAATAAAGTAAGTAAAATAAATAAAATTAAGTCTTAATTGTATCAATCAGGAAAACATATTTAAAAAATATATAATACTGTAAAAATAAAAAAATCAACTTATTATAAAATAAAACATACAGAAAACCAAACGTTTTGCATAGATAATACAAATGAATAATTATAAAGATAAAAATATTTTTAAAAAAGACAGTAAATTAAAATTACAAATTATTAAAATAAAATAACTCACAATGGTAGCTAACAATGGCACTGTGGAGGCCAAAATACTGATGGAGCTGATATTCAGGTCCTATTTGTGAGTCAAGGGGGTCACATTTCATCCAAGACTGTTAATTACCCTGGACATGTTCTCCATGTGCAAAGTCAAAAACACCACGATGGAGGTGACCACCAAAGTGTAAACCCATGTATGCAAACTACACCATACAGAGAAATGGCCAAGGTACTTCAAGAGTACAGTTTTAAAATTGTATTAGTAGGCTAACTGCTAAACAGCATACTGGACCAAACCAACTGGTAATGCTTTGGGATAATGGTTTTCCATATTTGGTGTCAAAGGACATAGAGTCCCAGGATTTTCTGAGATTCTATGCCCTTTGGTTAGTTCAACTTAATGTCCTACAGTTTGTCCTGCAAGAGTTAATGAAGACACAAAGTGTCTTCCTTTGAAAAATAATTAAACTGCAACATTTAAACTTAACAGAAAAATATTTCTTTAAAATTTATATCAAATTATGAATATCAATACAAGAAAAAAGAATGTTTACTAGTAAAACTTCTAGAAATGGTCTTGTGGCATTTGAAGTTGTGTCATGTATATATCAAAACAATGGGGGTAACATGCTTATATATCTGAAAAAAATCATAGAGTGGGCCAGTAAGCCAGATAATCTTATAATGGAGGATTTTAACTTCACAAATATTGACTGGAACTTGTGGATTGGTCACTCATATACCAGCAAGACTTTTCTGGATTTACTGGATGATTGTTTTCTATGGCAGCATATTTGAGAGGCAACCAGAGGGAGCAATACTCTTGATCTGATCATCAGCAGTGATTATTTATGCATTATTTATGATTATTTATGCAGAAAAAGGAATCACTAGGTGGCAGTGATCATAGTGTACTGATGTGGGATTTACTCAAAGATGTTAACTACCATCAGAGGTAAAGGGAAGGGTTTTTGCATTTGTAAAGGTGACTACAGTGGTCTCAGACAGTTTTTAAATTCTATACAGTGGGATCAAGCGGATGGAGCTGATATTCAGGTTCTATTTGTGAGTCAAGTGGGTCAAATTTCATCCAAGACTGTTAATTACCCTGGGCATGTTCTCCATGTGATGATGTTACCAAAAGCAAATTGTATATGGAAAACATTCAATGAATTAATCTTGGAAGCTACTAGGGTTTTCATATCAATTAAGAAATAAAGTTCAAGGTTTAGGCCTAAATGGATTCAGGTAAACTAATGAGGCTCATGGCAGAGAAGAAAAATGCAAGGCATGCATATAAATTATCAGGAGACACAGAAGCCTATGGTAGACATAAACGAGTCTGTAATCAGGTCACAAAGGATGTTAGTCAAGTGAAGGCAGATTACGAGAAATATTTGGAAAAGGATGCAGAGAATTCTTTATATAAACTCTAAAAAGGGATAAATCAGATTGTTTGTTTGTTTGTTATTTGGTTTTTAGGAGCACTAGCAACTAAGGCCATATTGCTCCGGGATATGCTGTGGTCATTCCCTGACCTTTCTGCATCCTCCGTATTTGGTGGTGACGGGCTCGAACCCCAGTCTAATCAAGAAGCGTGTGCTACGCACTGCTGCTCCTTCCCACCTGGCTATGGAGGTGCCTTAATATTAACCAGATTGGTCCACTTGATATCAATGGTTTGACCGTTGATTGATCCTACTCAGATAGCAGACAAACTGAATGGGTATTTTGCAAATATATTCACACGAGGAATCTGCAAGGAAGTGGAGTATGAAAGCTTATGAACTCTAACAGGGAGCTTAATGATTTTGTAATAAGTAAGAGGAAAGTACAGGAGAAATTGTTGAAGTTAAACATAAGAAAAGCACTTGTGTTGGGTGGGATCTATCCAGTTACATTCAAGGAGGCAGCGAGGGAAGTAAGCCAACCCTTAGCCATAATTATGAGAGCATCCTTGGACTCGGGGGGGGGGGGGAGGTCCCCATGGACTGGAGATATGCAAATATATCTTCAATTCACGAAGGGAGATCAATGGGTGACACTAGTAACTACAGACCTGTTAGTTTAAGTTCAGTTCCAGGGAAAATAATGGAGTCACTGGTTAAAGAAGCATTGCAGGATCATCTGGTAAAGATTGTAGTAATAATTCAAACACAGCATGGTTTGTTAAGGGAAAGTCTTGTTTGACCAATTTGATAGGATACTATGATGTGGTCAAAAGGAACTGGATGCAAAAAATAATTTTGATATCATATACTTGAATTTCAGGAAAGCTTTTGATACTGTTGCACAAAAAAGACTACTGTAAAGGTTAGAGCAATATGGCATTGAGGACAAGTTGCTACAATGGATAAAAGGATGGTTGAGTGAGAGAACACAGAGAGTGGTAATCAATGGACACTGCTGTTGGTGGAATAATGTTATTAGTGGAGTACCCCAGGGTTCTTTGTATGGCCCATTGTTCTTTTGTATATTTATCAATGATATTGAAGAAGGAATATCAAGCTTAATGTTCAAGTTTGCAGATGATACAAAGGTTGGCATGGTTGTTAATGGCAGTAATGACAGTATGCTGCAGCAACAGGATCCAGAAAAGTTGGGAAGATATGTTGATAAGTAGCAACTGAATCTTAACATTAACAAATGCAAAGTACTGCATATGGGTAGAAGTAACCCCAGAGTAACATACCAACTGTGCAGTAATACACTCATGGAAGTGGAGAATGAAAAAAACTTGGGGGTGATTGTGCAGTCAGATATGAAGTTTTCTGAACAGTGCAAACAGGCTGCAAGAGTAGCTCAAGGGGTCTCGTCAATGATATACAGGAATTTTGCAAGCAGGGATAAGGAGGTGATTATCCCTTTGCATAAGGCAATGGTCAGGCCTCACCTTGAGTACCGCATACAGGTCTGGAGGCCTCATTTTAGGAAGAATGTAGAGCTGCTGGAATGAGTACAGAGGAGATCAATGATATTGATGAGTAGAATCAAGGGTTTCTCTTACCAAGAAAGGCTTAAGTTCTGCAAATTGCCATGTCTGGAAACTAGGTACCTGCGAGGTGATCTGACTGAGGTGTATAAGGCCTTGAATGATGTGAGCAAGCTCAATGGGATTCTTCCTCATGCTCAGATTACGAACCTGCTAAGTCATAAATTCAAACTGAGGAAAGACAGTTGCAGAATAGATGTGCAGAAATTTGCCTTTAGCCAGCAGTTGGTTGATTGCTGGAACAAGCTTCTTTCTGTCATTGTGGAATTTGATAGCTTAAATAAATTCAGGGTAGAATTAGACAAACGTTTGGAGTGAATGGGCGGGTAAAATGGGAAGAGTTGGTTTTTTTTTGTTTTTTCGCTGATGCTGTATAAGCTTTCTTTCTTGCATCACTCTATTAATGCAAATAGCTTTGACGATGACCGCTGTCATTGCAAAGCTATAGTTTCATATGCCGCCTCTAGGATATCTAACTTGACTAGCAATAATTTTCAAAATTCTTTTTTAGGCAGAATAAAACCTTGTAATACAGGATGTGATGCAAGAAAGAAAGCGTTTGAATCAAAAAAAAAAAATCACACAACCATTCCCTCTAAAAGTTTGTCCAGTTCCACCTTGAATTTATTTAAGCTACCAACTTCCACAATGACAGATGGAAGTTTATTCCAAAAATTAACCACCCACTGGCTAAAGGCAAATTTCTGCACATATACAACTGTACTTCCTCAATTTGAATTTATGCTCCTCACGTTCGCAATCTGAGCAAGTGGTAAAATCCCATAAGAATTCAGCATGCTCAATCCATTCAAGGCCTTATACACCTCGATCAGATCACCTCGCAGGTGTCTAGTCTCCAGCCGCTGCATTTTGCAGAACTTACTGCCCTTCTCTGTACATGATCAAGCAACTCTACACCCTTCCTAAAATGAGGCCTCCGGACCTGCATGCAGTACTCAAGACGTGGCCTGACCATTGCGTTATACAAAGGAATTTTATTTATTTCGTATGATGTGATCAATACACGAAGGAACCAGTTTTTTCTTGCTTCCTTCGAATATCGTGGCTGGGATATCCAACCAACTGGCTGGTTCGGCACCATCGTGATATCCAGCCCGAGGCGGGAATGAAACCCGCGACCTTTGGGTTGCCAGGCAGGCACTTTACCTACCCAGCTAGCCCAGTCAGCATACAAAGGAATAATCACCTCCTTTTTTTCCTGCTAGCAAAATTCCTGTACATCAATGACAATACCACGTGACCTGCTCTGACAGCCTGTCTGCATTGCTCAGAAAACTTCATATCTGACTGCACAATCACATCCAGGTCGCTTTCATTTTTTACCACCCTAAATGTAGTACCACACAGTTGGTATGTTCCTCTGGAGTTACTTCTACCCATATGCAGTACTTTGCATTTGTCAATGTTAAACTTCAGTTGCCACTTCTCAGCCCATCTGCCCAAATTTTCTAGATCCTGTTGCAGTAGCACACTGCCATTAACAACCCTGCCAACCTTTGTAGCATCTGCAAACTTCGACAAAAAGCCTGATATACCTTCTTAAACATTTTTGTTTTCTGACAAAATCTCAATTACACTGGCCAATGTAATTTTTACCTAGACTAATATATCACATTAGTGTAGGTAAAAATTACATTGTCCAGTGTAATTAGTGTAGGTAAAACGAGAATATGCACATTGGTGTGCAAATTCTGTGTACTTTGGTTGTAAGACTGTGAACAACACAAAACTTGGTCTCCACATATGCGCTATTACTGCACCACAAATCTGAGGATATGGCTAAATGGGAAAACTAAAAGTATGCTTTTTGCTGTCCCTCTGGCATGGGAAGACCAGTGAAACCACATAGATGATTGCTATTTCTGCATGACAAAAACATCAGGAATGTCCAGAAAAGCAATCACAGCATCAAATATCCTAACATATCTTCAGTTAGGCCTGTTCCACCATAATAAATAAATTTATTAAATTTTCTGGTTATACTCTGGGATGACCACATGGTAAGAGTTCACAAGGTAAAGAGAATAGAAGAAATAGCACCGTATTTAGAGTCACAGGCTTGAACCCGGGTCACTCAAGGCATGTGTGCTTATGCACCTGCGTGCTTGACCACTTGGCTACTGCAACCTCATAATGAAGACTTGCTAATATCAGATCTTCTAAAATCATGTAATAATGGAAGTAACAATGAATATAGAAAGGATCCTTGTGTTGCAGACTTTGCTGGACCATCCACTTCAACAGATTTGGACTACCGACCAGAAAATTATAGCATGTCACACTTAATTAAGCAAAAAGAGTTGAATAACTTAGCTTGGGATTTAAATTTATCTAAACAGCAACCAGAACTCCTTGGTTCTAGGTTACAAGAGTAAAAGTTACTTGAAGCAGGAACTATAATTACAGTACAGAGAAAATGTCAAAAAGTTTTTTAAAAATTTTGTTACTGATGGTGGCATGTGATTCTGTGGTGATGTTAATGATCTTAGTGGTCTTCTGAACAAACTGGGAATTGAACATAATCCTAATGAATGGCATATATTTATTGATGGCTCAAAATTAAATTTAAAAGCAGTTTTGCTGCTCAATGGAAATACATTACGATGTTACTCTATGTCATGCTGTTCACTTGAAAGAAGCATGATGTCCAAGTAAGATGTGAAGTATGTCCAAGATCTTGAGTTCAATAAAGTATCCAAACTTTTCTTGGAATGTCTGTGTTGATCTTAAGATAATTGATTACTTGCTGGTCCACAGGGAGATTTCACAAATTATTGTTGTTTTCTATGTTTTTGGGACAATTGTTCAATAGAAGAGCATTATATGTGCAGCAGTGGCAAAAGAGGGAGGAATTTTTTACCATGGAGAAGTAAAAATTATGTTCCATTGGTTGAACTGAAAAAGGTACTTCCACCTTTGCATATAAATCTTGGATTAATGAAGAATTGTTGAGGCTCTCGATAAAGGAAGAAGTGGATTAACATTAGTAGAGGCATATGATGCAAGAAAGCAAGCTTATACAGTATCAGCCAAAAAAAAAAAAAAAAAACCTTCCCATTTCACCCACCATTCCCTCTAAATGTTTATCTAGTTCTGCTTTGAATTTATTTAAGATGTCAACTTCTACATTGATAGATGGAAGTTTTTTCCAGCAATCAACCACCGGCTGGTATATTCTGCTATAATATGGGAGTGTTTCCTAATTTAACAGATATCAAATTGAAAAAAGGAATTTCCATTGAGCCTCAAATAAAGAAACTCCTCAAAGATGATGTATTTGAAACAAAGCTACAGAATACATTATAAAGATATCGGCTACTGTATGTCTCTGAAAAAAATTCATTTTCTTCATTTTTTTCCCTCTCTCAATTTGGGAGATTTAAATGATGATCAAGTGAATACTTTCATCAGGACATATCCACAATGGAAAAGCATTACCAAGGTCTAAGATACAATGGATAAAAGGGTGGTTGAGTGGGAGAAGACAGAGGGTGGTAATCAATGGATGCTGCGCTTCGTGGACTAATGTTATTAGTGGAGTTCCACAGGGTTCGGTGTTGGGTCCACTGTTGTTTTGTATATTTATCAATGATATTGATGAAGGTATATCAGGCTTAGTGTCGAAGTTTGCAGATGATACAAAGGTTGGCAGTGTTGTTAATGACAGTAATGGCAGTGTGCTACTGCAACAGGATTTAGAAAATTTGGGCAGATGGGCTGAGAAGTGGCAACTGAAGTTTAATATTGACAAATGCAAAGTACTGCATATGGGTAGAAGTAATCCGAGAGGAACATACCAACTGTGTGGTACTACACTTAGGGTGGTAGAAAATGAAAAATACCTGGGAGTAATTGTGCATTCAGATATGAAGTTTTCTCAGCAATGCAGACATGCTGCAAGAACAGGTCATGGGGTTTTGTCAATGATATACAGGAATTTTGCTAGCAGGGAAATGGAGGTGATTATCCCTTTGTATAAGGCAATGGTCAGGCCACGCCTTGAGTACTGCATACAGGTCTGGAGGCCTCATTTTAGGAAGGATGTAGATTTGCTTGAGCAGGTATAGAGAAGGGTAACAAGATTAGTGAGGGGAATGAAGGGATCCTCTTACCAAGAGAGGCTTAAGTTCTGCAAATTTCAGCGGCTGGAGACTAGACACCTGCGAGATGATCTGATTGAGGTGTATAAGGCCTTGAATGGATTGAGCATGCTGAATTCTGATGGATTCTTCCACTTGCTCAGATTACGAACCTAAGGTGGCATAAATTCAAATTGAGGAAAGTTGTAGAATAAATGTCCGAAAATTTGCCTTTAGCCAGAGGGCGGTTAATTTCTGGAACAAACTTCCATGTGTTGTTGTGGAGTTGATAGCTTAAATAAATTCAAGGAGGAACTGGACAAACATTTAGAGGGAATCGTTGTGTGAATTTTTTTTTTGGCTGATGCTACATAAGCTCATACACTTGCCTTCTTGCATCACATGCCTCTATTACTATTACTATTATTACTATACTGGCATGATGAGAGAGATTACTGCTGGAGGAAATAATCTCTCTCATCATTCTTAAGAAGGAAAGTTAAATGAACTACAAGGTAAACTCTCAGGGTAGCAAACATTTCTAAGGAAAACAGAATGCACATGGTACATGTTGGATTAAAGTATTTCAAAATGAAAAAAACAGCATACATATTATTATATGATAACTGAAATTTATCGTTCATTAGGTTACTAAAATTTCAATATTTCTTTCAATGGAGACATGTTAGAGACATAATATTCCTATTTTTGTAATCAGTGGATCAATTTCCTCTAGAATTTCCAACTTTTGCTATAGAGGTAAAAACAAAAAAAATTGTTTTGGTTGGCTAGTATTATCAGTTGCCTCAATCATTACTCACATCCACTGTCCTCATAATTGATGTGAATGGTTAGTGCAATATTGAGTCAGTTTGGTGCAATGCTGGGAAACAAAAATGAGAGTATGAGTATGTTATAAACAAATGGGTGTGATAAGTATAATGAACTATATGGACCAACAAACCAGAAATGTCTTATAATGGTGCATTTTAACTTTCCAGATACTGACTGAAACTTGGAAGGTTTGGAATTCAAACAGTAGCAATTAATTTCCTGAATTTACTGGATGACTGTTTTCTACAGCATGTTAGAGAGACAAGAGAAAGTGATGCTCTTGATCTGATTATCAGCAGTTTCTCTTCATGCATCAAGAATCCCCAGGAGAAGGTTACCAGTAATTGTAATTGTAGGTAGTAGTAATTGTTGCAGAATTTACTTAGATATGCAATACATCATCATTAATTCAATATCAGATTATTCAAAATGTGATGTATTTTGAAGTCACTATTGTTCCCTGATCAACTTTATAGGGTTTCATATGCATTTTCGTATGGATTATTTGAATACATCTACAGTGAAATATGAAATCAAACTGGGTCCATGCAACTTGTGAAGAGCTTGTCTAATTTGAAAAGACTGTCAAATCCTTACAGGCAAACATCATTATAATAAAAAGTTGCCAGTGTATTCCATAAAATATCATTATGCGATACCTTTAAATTTTATATTTCTAATTATTTCTCCAAGAATTGGATGTGGAATCATAAATTTACATAATTTTATCCCACATTATAGGTGCACACATCTAATCTATTTTGTTTACACCACAGAAAACAAAAACCACTAATGATAGACAATGAGAAAAGAATCATAATAAATATGCTTCAGAGAAAAAATATAATTTCACATAAATGTAAAAAAATTAATAATTCTTATTAAGGAATTCACAAGTTTAATTTTTGGGAAGTTTCATTTTTGCTCTCGTAACAGTCATACAGTTCAATGTACATTAAAACAAGTGCTATGTTATTTACTATGTATAATTGTAGATAAATTCTAAAGAGAGAATATCAATATTGTGGGATATTATTCACTGTTTAATGTTTATAATAGGTGCAAAAATAGAAGGGTATATTTCTCACCTCTTGTATTGCTGCACCTTCAGTTAACTTTGCAACATGATGCTAAACTAATCTTAGTAATTACAGCTATGTAAACTAATCGTAGAGGGCCTCTATGAACTGGTGACCAGTTTGCTGTTAGAGAGAGAGTGAGAGCTCAGTGTGGGTAAAGAATTAAAAATATACATTTGAGTACAATTGTGAAATTTTATTTTGATTGTGCACAACTAAATTATTTTCTTCTATGAATAAATCAAGTCACTAATTACAGAATCCATGCTTGGATTAAATGATTCTAATATCCTGAAAATCGTTTTTTTTTTTTTTTTTTGTTATGCATTCTTTATTTTAGTATACGGGTGCATATAATATTTAAAAAAATATATTTTATTCCACAACTGAGGTAAAATTTCACAACGGTAATCACACTTTTTTTTTTTAAGCTGAACTCAGACACTTAGCATTTTCTGTCAACCGTTCTGCTGTTTTAAAGTGACATCCAGCTGGTTACCAGTTCACATAGCAACAATAGGTTGCTGCTTACTGCAAGTGATAAAGCCAAAAAGGGAGAAATATTGTCCTTGTTTACCTAGCTTAAGTATTAAATGGCAAATAATATTTCAAATATAGTCTCTCTCTCTCTCTCTCTCTCTCTCTCTCTCTCTCTCTCTCTCTCTCTCTAAGGTATGATGTACAATTAAAAATAATAAACACATGGCACTTGTTTTGATATAGAGCTTATATACATTGAGCAGTACTGGTATAGAAGCAAAAATGAAACTTAGCAAATCTTGTTATCACATAGAAGTTTACTAAATTTCTCCACAGCACAATTTTTATCTTTCTTGTGTTGATTAAATTCATGTTTACATTCTTTCAATGCGTGTCTACCACAATGAAACTAAAGTACTATAATATTTAAAATGAGAATTAATGAAATTCTGCAGCGTAAATAAGACTGAATAAAAATTTCTCTTGATTAATTAATATTCATATGTTCTGAACTTATATGGATACTTGGAATTAATTAATAGTGGCAAATGATGCAAGAAAGCAGGCTTTTACAGCATCAGCCAAAAGAAAATAAATTATCTCTATTTCACCTATCCACCCCTCCAATAATCTGTCTAGTTCTCCCTTGAATTTATTCAAACTATCCACTTCTAAAACAGCAGATGGTAGATTGTTCCTGTTCCAGCGATCAAGCACATCCACTGGCTGAAGGCAAACTTCCACACTTCTATTCTGCAACCATCCTTTCTCAATTTGAATTTATGTCCCCTCATGTGCATAGGCTGAGCAAGAGGAAGAATCCTATCAACATTAATTTTGCTCAAGCATTCAAAGCCTTAAACATGAGATCACTTTGCTGGTGCCTAGTCTCTAGATGATGCAATTTCCAGAATTGAAGCCTTTCTTGATAAGAGCACCCCTTTGTTTCCCTCAACAATCTCACTGCCCTTCTCTGTACCCATTCCAGCAGTCTACATCTTTCCTAAAATGAGGCCTGCAGACCTGTACATACCAGTGCTTAAGATATGGCCTGACCAACAAACCCATTTAAACAGAAACAGATGCATTTTCATCTTTTGAACTTCAAATTAACCAGATTTTATGTAGCTGCTGTCAAGTGTAAAGGGAAGTGGTTGTGCTTTTGTAAAGGCAACTGCAATGGTCTTGAAAGTTTTTAAGTAATTCTTAACAGGACAAAATGATGACACTACCAACTGAAACTTCTAAATTGCAAATTCTAAAGTGAAAGTATTCAGAGAGGAAATCATTTAAGCTACTAAACTAAAGTTAATACTAGAGCACCATGTCTATATATAGCCAACTACTAAGTAGTTGAAAAATGGCATCATTTAAGTATATCTCATATTGTGAATACCTTCACGAGTTACCATGATATTGCACTACTTCAAATAAGTAATGTTTCACCAATGGTGAAGACTATTGTTACTTATTCTTGGCAGATACCCTAGTGTTGCAATGATGACAACCTAGTTGAGAAGTATAACTTCACAATATGAGAGATGCCTGATGGTGTACAAGTAATTAAGATTACATAATACATTTAGGGCAATAGCCTCAGGTTGCGTAGAAGTTATAGAGAATAAGTAACAGTAGTCTTCTCCACTGGTAAAGTGTTACCAGTTATTTGAGGTAGTGCAATATCGTGGTAACTCATTGTGAAGGTATTTACAATATGAGATATACTTAAATGATGCCATTTTTCAACTACTTAATATTTGGCTATGTATAGACATGATGCTCTAACACTAACTTATATGTTAGTTAACTTCTACATAACCTGAGGATATTGCCCTAAATGTATTATGTTATGCTACTAAGCTTTTTAAACCAACAAAATAAATAAATTTTCTGTTTACACTCTGGGAAAATTAGATAATGTCAGAAGAGTTCACAAGGTAGAAATAATAAGGTAGAAAGGTAGAAAGAATAAAGATCAGATGTGAGGGTACTTTTGTACCCTCACACCTGATCACTTGGCTACAGAAGCCTAAGAAATATTATTTAATCATTAGACCTGATCAATGTGAGATAAACTGAAAACACTAATGGCAGAGAATAAATATGCATAGGATATTTCTGTGGCCCCTGATAATTATAATTTCTGTGATTATAATTACTGTAAATTTCTGTGTCCCCTGATAATTTATAATTATCAAAGGACACAGAAATTTACAGTAAGTACAAACTAGTTGCAATAAAGCCATTGGGGGTAGGCACTAAGGCAGATTACGAGAGGTTTTTGGCTAAGAATGGAAACAAAGTAGCAAAGAATTCATTCCTTGCTTATGTTACCACTAGAAGGAAAGAGATAAGCTGAACTGGTGCACCATATATGAATCACATAACTATTGATAATCCTGCACTGCTCTTCTTAGACTAATGTTATCATTGGAGTCTCTTAGGGTTCAGTTCTGGGCCACTTACTGTTTTCAATACTGATGAACATATATCAAGCTTATTTTCTAAGTTTTCAGATAATGTAAAGGTTGTCAAGGTGGTTAACAACAGAATTCAAAGTATACTACAGCAACAAGATCTAGAAAAATTAGGCAGACGAGCTGAAAAGTTAATGAAGTTTAACACTGATAAATAAAAGTTACTGCATATGGGCAACAGTAATCCCAGAATACCAACTGGATGGTAGCACATGCATGGGGTTCTGTCAATGATATACAGAAATATTGCCAACAGGGATGAATTGATTATCTCATTGTATAAAGCAATGATTAGTACCTTGAGTCTTGATTTTTTTTTTTTTTATGAAAATCTCAAACACAAGAGGTGTTAGAACCTATAGTACTTCGTATTGTGCATGGATTGAAGGTTGAGAAGATGAAAGAAGATACTTGTTTACATTAGACTAGAACTTCTCTAGACTAATTTTCAGGATATACATATGAAGGAAGGCTGTTGCAGAAAACGAAAGTTGAGTGAATAAATGAGGAAGAAGAAAAGTTGGTTCTGTGAGTTTGAAGTTGGACAGTAAAAGGATGTTGACCATTGTTGTTATTTGGTGTTTAGGAGCATTAGCAACTAAGGCCATATTGCTCCAGAGATATGCGGTGGTCATTCCCTGACCTTTCCGCATCCTCCATATTTGGTGGTCACGGGCTCAAACCCCAGTCTAATCAAGAAGCGTGGGCTACACACCGTTGCTCTTGCCCACCTGGCTATGGAGGCGCCAGATGTTGACTGGTTGCAATACATGTTTGGACTGCTTTGGAAGAGAGAGCAGGAATTATAGAATCCAATTCAGAAGAACAGTGCCCATGGAAGTATCTACAGAAAAGGCATGCAGCAAAAACAGAATGTCTGTGAGACAGAGAGTGGAGAGATTCTGTCAGAGATGAATCATTAATTAACCTAATTGTACTCTTTTGAATGGAATCTAGAAGCCTCAGAGATGCCCCAGATGTGGGAACAATGTTCTATGGTAGGGGGAATGTGTAATTTCTACAGAGTGAACAGCTCTTGGAAGAAAAGTAATGCCGAGAGCAAAAGAGAAAACCCAGTTTTTTAGATGCAAAGGAAGCAATATTTGTAATGTGCTTATGCCAAGAGAGATTATAAGTCAAGGTAATCTACAGAGATATATGACCTTACCTAGAAATCAGAGTGTTATTGAAGATAAGCATAGGAGCAGAAGAATTCTTTTTGTGAGATATAAGACAGGACTGAGTTTTAGAGGGATTGAAATCAACTAAGTTATCTTTGCCCTGGAGAATTACCTGGACATCAGCATTTAAGGAATTGCTAGCAGATTTTCGAGAAGTTGAAGCTGATCGAGCAGGGCAAGGTTTCTCAAACTGGAAGGTGGAATACAATGTGCTATCATCAGAAAAAACTATGAATAGAATTTCTGGTCAATGGAAGAAGGTCATTAATATACAAGAGGAAAACAGTGGGAGAAAGAACTGAACCTTGGGGAACATTAGCACTAGTGGAGAAGTTAAAAGACAGAGCCATCAACCATCCTTGCAGTGAGCGGTCAGAGAAAACTGGATACCCAATTACAAAAGACAATTGGCACACCAGAAGATGAAAGTTTATTTAGAAGACCTTTATGCCAAACATGATCAAAAGCCTTTGAAATGTCAAGTGCAACTGCTTGAGTTCACCAAACTTTTCATTGAATTTGACCATAGATGGGTAACATAAGCCAGAATATCACCAGTGGATTGAAACTAACAGAATCTATACTGGCAATCATTGATGAGACGGAAGGTTTCTAGATAGTTTAAGGGTTGGTGGTTAATTGATTTCTCCATTACTTTAGAAAGAGTAGAAGTAATTGAAATGGGACGATAATTGGATGGGAGGGATTTGTCACCCTTTTTAGGAACTGGCTGGATATGAGCAAATTTCTAAGGAGAAGGGAAAACACCTTTGGAATAAGAAAGTGAAAAAAGGCAACACAGAACAGGAGCACAGGCTTTAAGGAAATGTGGAGAAATACCACTTGTTCTGGACATCCTACTGCTGGAAGACCACCGGAGGCATTAAATGGAGGGTACTAGGAATGGTGGGAGGTGGTTTACCAAGATCATCAATATGCAAGTTGAAAAAAAAAATAGGATGCTAATAGGTCAGCTTTATCTTTGACTAAAGTGGCAGCAGAATCATCTGGTTTTGACAGAGATGGGAACAGAGATGACAAAGGTTGCAGCCAATAGCTTTGGCAAGAGACTGGAATGTTCGATTACCATTTGAACAAGAAGCAAATTTTCTACTCTTTTCAAAATCCAGTTTGGATTGATTAATAACTGCTTTATAATTGTTGCGCACTATGGTGTAGGCAGAAAATCCACCCAGAGATTTGGTTACAAGACAATTATGATATGCAACATTCTTCTCTTGAACGGACTTAGCACATTTATTGGAAAACCAAGGTTGAAGCAAACGTTGACATCAAAACATTTGAAACAGTAATCCGACAAGATTTTAAGGTGGAGTGTGGAATAAAGGATTTCATCCTTACGAGAATACACTGACACAATATGAGCAAACATCGACATCGGAGGATTTGCAAATGTAATCCGATCAAGGAGAAGAAGGAAAGAAATCTCTCAGATCATCCCATTTTCCATTCTTGTAATGCCAAACAACATGAGGTTGAGAATGGCCAAAAGAGAAATGCTCCATTGGAGAAGATACCATCACATTAGCAATGGCCACATGGTGTGAGGAAGCCTATGGCTTATGCTGCACCAGCCAAAAAAATAAATAAAATAAAATACCAAAAAGTAAATAAAATAAATAAAAAATAAGAATAAGAATTGGGGAATCCCACTTCTTATATCAACCCAATCTGAGGAATAACCATTTATCACAATCCTCTGCCTCCTGCCCTGAAACCACCCAGCAATTCATCTAAGGATTTTCCCTGTGATTCCAACCTGTTCCAACTTATAAAGGAACCACTCGTGTTGGACTGAGTCAAATGATTTGAGGTGCCTCGAGGACCACTCACCTCGAATGTGCACTTAGAAGGGTTGTTTGTAAGAAAAAGATAAGAGCGTGTTGGGTGTATGGTTAGGATTGTCTAGTATTCTAGTAGGTAGATGAACAATCTATGCAAGGTTATTATTTGTAATTATTAGTAATTATTAGTAATTAGGTTATTATTAGTAATTGCAAAAGCCTCAGCATCTCTACCAGCTTGGTTCTTGTCACTAGAAAATGGAAACCAGCTGGAGTTGTAAACATTAAAATCAACAAGAAAAATTACCTCACAGTTAGGAAAGTTGGACTGGAGAAAGTCAAGTTTCAAAGAGAGGAATTGCAAGAGTTCTAAATAATTAGTGGAGTTGGGAGAACGACGAGACAACAGATGAATATAACAGAATGTGGTAGAGAGATTTTAAACCAGAGAAGATTAAAAAGAGGAGATTCCAAATTACTAAATCTGACAGGGAATATCAGAACGGGCATATGCACAAGTACCACCTTTGAAGTGAACGGAATCATAGAGCAAATAACTGAGATGAGCGGTGGTTGAATCAACCAATAACTGAAATTCTGTCAGAAAAAGTACATGAGGTTTGGCAGACTAAGTGGAAATTGACATCTTTGAGATAGTAATAGCAATAGAGGCATGTGATGCAAGAAAGCAAGCATATGAGCTTATGTAGCATCAGCCAAAAAAAAATTTTTTTTACACAACCATTCCTTCTAAATGTTTGTCCAGTTCCTTCTTGAATTTATTTAAGCTATTAACTTCCACAATGACAGATGGAAGTTTGTTCAGCAATTAACCACCCACTGGCTAAAGGCAAATTTTTGCACATCTATTCTACGACTGTCTTTCCTCAATTTGAATTAATGCCCCCTTAGGTTCGTAATCTGCGCAAGTGGAAGAATCCCATCAGAATTCAGCATGCTCAACCCATTAAAGGCCTTATACACCTCAATAAGATCACCTTGCAGGTGTCTAGTCTCCAGCCGCTGTAATTTGCAGAACTTAAGCCTCTCTTGGTAAGAGGATCCCTTCATTCCCCTCACCAAATCAACATCCTTCCTAAAATGAGGCCTCCAGATCTATATACAGTACTCGTGGAATGGCCTGACAAATGGAATGAGGATACGGCCAACCTGTCAGTTTTTAAATGTCAGCATCTGGCATGGTGGGGGAATTGGGCATTTTAGCTATTGGATATTGTTTGGATGCTGGGTGGGGGGGCCTGAATTGATCCTTCTTTGGATATTTCTTCGCATTTCGAATATCTTTTTAGCATAGTAGAAGCAGCGAGATTATACACTAGATGATCTGAAAGCCTCCTAGAGAGTTGCCAATAGGTTCAGTCTGGTGGCCTATCTAATGGCTGGCCTGCGAACACAGTTTTAGAGCTGTACACTCAAAATGTAAGGAAGATTGGATCTCACCATGATGTCCATCATAACGTCAAAACACATCAATCATACTGCATGATGGAAGAGATGGGGGGGTTTGCTGGAGCTTTGCTCTGGAGACTAAAAATGGGTTCCACCACTTCGAGTCTACAATAAGCAAAGTGCTGTTATTGCGCCAGTTGATGAGAGTAAGCTAGCACCTAGTACTGCCTAGTAACACAGAGGGGTGGCATTCCTCCATTTGGCACCTGGGTGGTCACTTCCAATATGCTAGGTGTCACATTTCAGGACTTGCACATGGGAGTTATACCCAGAGTTACTAACAGTCCCAACGTCACGAAAGTGCAAGCAGAGGATTTGGATGTCACAGATCAACCAGACTTTGCCAAAATTAGGTCCACTTGATTTGAATGTCACTCAAATATCAGTTCCATCAGCATTTTAAACTACCAGGATAAGGAGTATATTGATAGTGAGCACAGCTTGGCATACATGAGAGAATGTTGGTCACAGCCTCAGATTATTGTGTACTGGTATGGAAGCCTCATTTTACGGATTTGGAATTGTTGGAACAGGTGCAAAGAAGAGCAATAAGTTTAGTCAGGGACACAAAAGGGTATTCCTACCACAAAAGACTTTAGTTCTACAACTTGCAGAGCTCAAAAACTAGGTGCCTGTGAGGAGACCTGATGCCCATGATGTCCATCTCATGGCAATGGACATCATGGACATGCTGATGGCATTCTTACTCTTTATCAGACACACACATAAGGGGGCATAAACTTAAATCAAAAAGTGATTGCTGCAGGATAGATGTGAGAAAATTTGCTTTAACCAGAGATTAACCGACTGCCATCTGGTGTTGTAGAAGTGAATATTTTGAATAAATTTAAGGAAGCATTAAACAAATTATTAGAGGATATGGACAGATATGTTGGATGTTTTTTTTTTTTTTTTTTAATTTTATTTGGTAAGAAGTATACTGATAAGTATTTTTAGTACTGCATACTGGTCTGGAAGCTTCATTTTAAGGATGTGGAACTGTTTGAACAGGTGCAGAAAGAGAAACAAGATTAGTTAGGGACTCAAAAGGGTATCCTAGCATGAGAGACTTTAGTTCTACAAATTGTAGAACTTTGAAACTAGGCACCTGTAAGGAGATCTGATTGAACTGGTTAAGCTTCAAATGGATTAGGAAACTAAATGCTGATGGCATTCTTACCTTCTCAGACAGCACATATAAGGGAGGGGGGGGCATAAATTTAAATTGAAAAATAATGGCTGCAAAATAGATGTGCAAAAATTGGCCAGCACAAGAAAAGACAAAGAAGAATGAAGGGAAAAAAATAAAAGAAACAAGAGAATGAACAAAAAATTAAGTGAATGGAGAAAGAAATAACAAATGAGGATCCATTAATGCTGCATGGCTGGCATTACTTTACCAAAGAAAGGGGTTTTTCTTGTGCTGGCCAATTCTAGAAATCGCTGCTTTTCTGTTTATCGACTATCCTGCAACCAGAGGAAACAGCAATATTTAATATATCCACCTGCAATCCAAGTGAAAGTACAATAACCTTAAAATTACTATGTAACTGGCAGTAAAGTCCATATGTTTGATTGTTTCAATATTTGGGGCATACTTTCATAAAGTTTTATTAATTCCAAAAGAATCGAATAATGTCTTGAAGGCTGTGTGTTTCCATTATGTAAATAAAACTACCTTTACACTTACTTCAAATTAATCAATGAATAGCTGCCATTCTTCAAATTTATATTAAAATCCAAATTCTTCCATCAGTTCATTTATATCTAGGCACACGCACACACACGCACGCACGCACACACACACGCGCACACACACACACACGCACGCACACACACACACACACACACACACACACACACAAAGGAAATTTTGCACACCATAAAATGTTGACAATTTTTTACTTCTTTTTCTGAATATTGAAATTCTTGTGCTCCCAGCTAAAAAATTCCTTTCCTGCAGTCTTAAATCCAAAATGTTCTGTCCATTACTACTCTATGGAATGAAGTATGGATCTTCTCAATGGTAGATCCATTTCATTCCATATTTAATTCCAGTTTCTCCGATCCTCTGCTTTCTCAATCTGAATGGAAAGTATTTTCCAATTAGTAGTAGGAGCATTAGCAACTAAGGCCATATTGCTCCGGGGATATATGGTGGTCATTCCCTGACCGTTCCACATCCTCCGTATTTGGTGACCACTGGCTCGAACCCCAGTCTAATCAAGAAGCATGTGTTATGCACTGCTGCTCCTGCCCACCTGGCTACGGAGGCACGTTGGTACAGGAATAGGCAGACCTTCCCAGTGTGAAAGTAGTTTTATTGAGAAGAAATCATTCATATTTATTTTATTTTTACTTCACAAAAAACAGAAATTTTGTAAGAGAAACAGCAGCCTTCATTATGTCAGGTTGGTTCATGCTATACTATAGGAACAACAAATAGCATGCTCTTCTCTTCTTTCATCCAGTCAATCAGGTTTACATAGCATGATATGCAGCATGCATGCAGTGCCAAACTTGTCTTGACCTCCCAAGTATAAATAATATGCATGTTTAACGAAACTGTTCAGTGAATTCATACAGCCATGGTAATATCATTCCTCCATACCTGACTGTCAGAGAAAAACAAAGATAATAAAACAGACAACTGATTTTAAAATATAAACAGAAGACAAATGACACTAACATTAACAATGACCAATAACCTGTTATAACATGTTTATGCATGTTATAACAGGTTCTAATAACAGATGACACAATTATTAGTCATCACCTCCTATATCTCCTATAATTGAATTTCTAATGTTGTTACAAAAATCAGTTTTTGCATTAAAAAAAAAAAAAAAAAATGTAATGTATTGTAAAATTTGTACATTCAGATTCAGAATTAACACACAATTTACTTTTATGCTTTTGTTACTAAATTTTACTGACCAGTGATACTTGGGAAGGGGGGGTGCTCTAGTATAAACTATGAAAAACTAGTTTGATTATGCTCTTACAAGTGTCTTTATTTGTACAGGTCAGGCTCAGTACAATGAAGTATGTAAGAACAGAAAAGATTTAAAGTAGCTACCCCAAAGAAACCATACATGTTTGAAATGCCTTTCCATCATCAAATTTTTGACAAAAGGGAATGGATCAAGATTTATTCCACGAATGAACAAAAGGTGTATATGGTAATGCTGTCCCTTCTGAATATCAGATAAAATTTTGGTCTAAGCAGTTTAAATTTGATCAAGAATCCACAGATTACTTCTACTCAGGACAATCAAGGAAGTGACAACTTGGCCATGTCAAAGGTCATTTCTTCCTTGGCCTAGAATGTTTCAGAAACAGTGCATGGCTCAAATTTATGAGGAAAATTTACATATGCATGATGCAGAGCCACAAGGGTTTCTTTCAAGAGTTGTATATAGTGATGAAATCACCATATACAACTCTTGAAAGAAAACCCTTGTGGCTCATCAAAAATCATCACTGTGGATCTGGAAACAAATTGGGAGACCATTTTGTATGGTTAGAAACACTATGGGTCAGCATCATCCAAAAAATTCAGGAATCAACAACCTTCCATTGGGTAATTTGCCTGAGCATGCCTAACCTGCTTTGTGACTTCATTACAAACTAGTTTATATCTATCATAGCCTTCTGTATCATCATTTATAATTTATATATATGAATACGGCCTACGTAGCCGAGTGGTCAGGAGCGGGAGTGCAGTAGCACACGCTCTTTGAGTAGACCGGGGTTCAAGCCCCTGACTGCTCAATACGGTCGATCTGCCAACCTGCACTGGACCAGCGTGGCAGATTATGGTCCATTTCCCTCAGCATGAATTGTTGAGGAGGCTTCCACCCTGCAGTGGGTTGATAATGGCTGCACTTTACTTTTATATATGAATAATATATATGAATCCTATGCACTGTCCCGTGATGAACATAAACATCACGACTAATCTTTATTTCACACATGCAAACAAAAATAACAACTAGCAGCATACAGCTAGCAAAAGCATTTCCTTTTGTGTACTCTTGAACATAAAAAATATATAAAATATTGTACCATGTGAGTAACCTTGAGCTCAAAAGGTAGCGGATTGAAGAGCTGAAGAGAAACTTCACACACATCTCCTTGCACCCATTTAAAACCTGTAAAAACAAGAATATAACTATATTTCAACAATATTTCCTACAATATTTTCTAATGCATTATGAAATAATTTCATATTTTAAACATAATAATGATTAATAAATTTCAACATTAATAAGCTTTATCAATAAGTCAACCAATATACAAAGAATGATACTAATTCCTCTAATTATAAAGAAAATAATTTAATTCATGTTCAATGAATGCTTTCTTTTGTCATAAACATTAATTATGGCACCTGGTCTTGACTTGCATATGTTTTATGGAATGTTAGGAAGGTTACGAGTGAAAGAGATCCTACAGTTCCATACTAACAGTGTATATATGCTTTAAATAGTGGTTCATCTGATTCACAGAAGGAAAAACTAGAGTTACCAAACTAAAAACCCTACTACGACATAGGTGTAACTTTTACAACTTTTAACTTTCAAAAAGCTAGAAACAGCAACTGTGGCAGGAAGAAAATAGGAGATTTTTTGGCTAAAAGAGGCATAAAATAGGAGCTTTCTGTGCAAAACAGCAGATATTTTCAGAAAAACAGATTTAAGTTTTTTAAAGTCAAGACTGCACTTGAAGCTAAATTTGACTGATAACAAACATTTTATATTAAAATAATGCCACAATATTGTTTACGCAGCATGCTTTCAAACATTAGCTTACCCAAGACTTTTCTATCTGTAGATTTGAGTTTGGTTTGTCTGTTAGACATTAACTGATTATGATTGCTTGAAGAAAGATACTGCAGACTCTGCCCTCTTCAGAAATGTTGATTAAAAGTTTTGTTTATAACAATGGTACTGCTATTTAAATTGGCTGTCAACAGCATTTCCAAAGCTTCACCAAAAACAGAAGCACTGGAGTGCATTTTTGGTTTGGTTTGGGTGGTTTGTTTTGGCTTTAGTGGTGCATCAGCAACACATGCTATAATATGCCAAAATTGGATTATATAAAGTTAAGAAAGAGATTAGAGTGATGAATTTAGGACACTAAGTCAAAATGTATAAGGATAACAAAAGGTAAAAAATGGTATCTATTAAATAGGAGAAAACAAGCTCAATGATTTTAAATAACTAAAAACATCTGACAAGGTCTTCGTCAGACAAAATTTGAACATATAGATAGGTCTCAGTCAGATGAATAAAACTAATAAAATATAAACCCATTCACAGATAAAACAAGGGCACCAAGAAAATATATAATATGTAGAATGGTGTTGCAATCCTCACATATAGGAGGGTCACCAATCCTCTGCAAAATAAGAATGCTTGAAATGACTATGTCCTATGTGGAGGCAAACAAGAACAACTTCTTTCCAATGGTACCAAACTAAACTGCCAAGTTTGATAACAGACTTAATCTGCTTGTACGCAGCCTGTCTGTGCCATGATTGCTGGACTAAGATTCTAAACCAGAACATATTACCAGCATGTAGTCTGTATAGGGAACTAACTGGCTATGACTTTGATCTAGCAGCAGCATTAGCCAGATCATTACTTCTGATTCTAATGTGACTTGGATTTCAGCAGAAGTGGAGGTCAAATAAACATTCAGAAAGTGAATGTAGCATCTGCTGAATCTGAGACAGGACTAGATGATAATTATATTTTATCTCAAAACTTAATATAATTAAGTTTCGAGCCATTGGTGAAGTTAATTAAATGGTCAGAGTGGTCACCTCAGTATCCAGCACAGAATTGCAGGTTGATAGAAGATGGTGTGCTGGCCTTTCCATTATTAATGGAGAAGTTGCATTATGGCGGATGAACATGCTGGAATGAATGCAGTTGTCTTTATGCCTGGGCAACATCCTAACATGATATTAAGATCTCTGAGTGGCTCATAGGCACATATACCAAGGGATAGTTAGCAGTCTATTGGGTATTATAAAGATTTTTTCAATGCAGCTCAAAAATAGATTTCTATGTGGGATGGTCTTGCAAGGATTTTAGTTTAAAGGTATATTGTAGTGACAACTGGCGCTATCTAAAGTAAAAGAGTCAGGTCAATTGATTTGACATATATACTCTGGTTGGGATATGCTGCAAATGCTTCAGTAGCAATGTGAATGGCCTGATGGTGGACTGTCTAGCCATTGAAGTATGCCCTCTCAAGCTGATGTGTAAACCCGAGATTCACAGTGTAGTTAAGACTGGACGAGTGCACAATACAGATAAAGGTGCAACAATTTCCTCCCTAGCTGCTGGATGAGATGGCACAAATGAGGTTCCTTGTGCATTTTGTCTGCAGTTGATGGATGTGTTGGAGAAATGTTAACTTCTTACTGAATACAAACCCCAAGAATTTTGTCTCAGGTGCTACTGGAATGATATTTTGTCCAAGCTTTAGTTATAGTTTGAGATAAAGGTTCCATTTACAACAAAAATGTATGTAGATAGTCTTCAAAGGTAAGAACCTGAAACGATCAACAACAGTAATCCTTTAATTTTACTACTATAGTTAATTTTAACATTCTACTCAGTTTTACTTTTACTATTTTTGTTTTAATTTGCATGTGTGTGTCTAACACATTGAAACAGAAAAGGGTTGTTCTTCCTATTTAAAAAAAAAAAATTAACTCACCAGAAAACATGAAGGTGCTAAAGTGTCACCTTTACTGAAAGAGTACAACACTGGTACACAAAATGCATGTGACATGTTAAAAAATAAGCATAAATGAATCATGCTTGCCAAATTTTCTGATAGAGTTGGTGATATGTTGAAATGGAAATCACTAAACATGTCAACTTATAATGAACTGGATAAAGCCAAGAATATGTAAGTAAATAAATTTATGTTTTGTCACATACATGAGTTTTCACTCATTTGATTATCCAGGACACTTTATTTCCCAACCATCCCAGATAATTATGATCTTTGTAAACTATTTAATTAATTATTTCTAACTACTTTCAAGTTTCTAATTTGAATTGAGTACAGCCATACCATTAGTTTTTAACCTTGTAACTTAGTTGAAAAAGGCTTTACTTCTAACCATATATAAATTATTCTGCATACCTGAATAATTACCAATGCTTTAACTAATTAAAAAATAAAATAAAGTATACAACAAATGAGAGGCTTTCATCATTCTAAAAGAATTTTCGTAGTTACCTAATCTGTTGTCTTCTTTTGCTGATTTTTCCTTTTGTATTTGTAATGGTGAAAAAATAAAAGGCCCAGAGGGTTCTAAAGCAGATTTCGGTTTCTGCGAGGCAATCCTTACTGGTCGGAGATGAGGTGCGAGTTCTTGTAGTTTAAAATTCCTAAAAAGAAAGTGTAAGGAGAAAATGTCACAGCAGTTACAAAAATTTATCATCATATTTCATTATTTTCTTAATCTGCTTGTATGCAGCCTGTCTGTGCCATGATTTCTGGACTAAGATTCTAAACCAGGACATATTACCAGCATGTAGTCTTGGAAGCTTGAAATGGTGGAACCCATGTTTAGTCTCCAGAGCTAAGTTCCAGTCAACCCTTCCCCATCTAGGCGCCTCCTTAGCAGGAGCGGCAGTGCGTAGCACACGCTTCTTGATTAGACTGGGGTTCGAGCCCGTGACCACCAAATAGGGAGAATGCGGAAAGGTCAGGGAATGACCACTGCATATCCCCGGAGCAATATGGCCTTAGTTGCTAATGCTCCTAAAAACCAAATAACAACAACAACCCCTATCTCTTCCATCATGCAGTATGACTGATGAGTTTTGAAGTTATGATGAACATCATGGCAAGATCCAATCTTCCTTACATTTCGAGGGTACAGCTCTAAAACGGTTCGTAGGTTCGGTCTGATGTACTAACTAGTTGTCGGCCTCCGAACACCATTTTAGAACTGTACCCTCGAAATGTAAAGAAGATTCGATCTTGCCAATAATATCATGGCAAGATCCAATCATTGGTAACTTTTTAGGAGGCTTCCAAATCAGCTAGTGTACAATCTTGCTACCTCTACTCTGCCAGATAGTGACTGGATTTGTTTTGTTTTGTTTTGTTTTTATTGGCGCATTAGCTACGGAGGCTATAATGCGCCAAGACCAAGTCGTATATAAAAAATTTTTAAACTTTCAGTGACCTACATAGTTAGGTCACTATGTCAAGATGTATAAAAGAAACATGTAAATTTTATATAAGATCAAAAATGTTTATTGACTTTAAAAAGGTAAAAACAGCAGACACATGGTCATTGTCAGATAAAATCTGACTGAGTGTATACGGCTCAGTCAGATGATTAAAAGCGGTAAAACGGATATTACCAAAATCTGGACAATCAATTAAAATGTGTCTCACAGTTAAAATTGTGCCACAGGACACACACATAGGAGGGTCATCAGCCCTCAGCAGAAACGAATGAGTCAAATGACTGTGTCCTATGCGGGTCCGGGCAAGAACAACTTCCTCCTTACGATTCCCGCGCAGACTAGACTGCCACGGTTCAATTACAGGCTTTATACGATATAGTTTATTTCCAGTCTGTCTATTCCACGAGTCCTGCCATTGGGAGTGTATCTTCTGCTGTATTGTTTGCCTGTAGTCTGTATAGGGGACTGACAGGCAGCGATTTTTATTGGGGATTGCTGATTTGGCTGCGGCGTCAGCCAAATCATTTCCCTTAATCCCAACGTGGCTCGGAATCCAGCAGAAGCGGATATCATATTCACGTTCCCGGAGGAAGTGAATCTTCTGCTGAATGCAAGACAGAACCGGATGAGGATTATATATCACAGATATTAAAGCCTGTAACACACTGAGAGAGTCAGAATATAAAATGAACCGTTGGTGTTGGCATTCACTAATGTGTTCCAAGGCTAACTCTATAGCGTGCAGCTCTGCAGTAAAGATACTGCATTCAGAGGGAATCTGCTCCGATGTAGTGGTGTCTGTAAAGACAGCAGCAGATCCCACATATAATTCCGACTTCGAACCGTCTGTGTAAACTGGCGCGAAGTCAGAATGTTCAGCTCGGTGTGCTGAATGAAGCTGCAGGTAGACAGACGATGGAGTGTCCGACTTTCCCCAATTCCTAAGGGACAAGTCACATGCTGGGAAATGAGCATGCCAGGGTGGAAGGGGTTGCTTCGGTGTTTGGGCAACCTTGTCTACCTTGATATTAAGTTCTTTGAGTAGCTCTTGGAGACGAATACCAAAAGGTCGGTTGGCAGTCTTACGGGTGTTGTACAAATTTTCCCATCGTGGCTCAAAAACGGATAGCCACGTAGGATGGTCTGGCAGGGATTTCAGTTTTAAGGCGTAGTTTAGAGACAACTGCTTACGTTGAAGCGATAACGGCGGTTCGTTTGCTTCGACGTATAAGCTCTGGACTGGAGATGTTCGATATGCTCCAATAGCAGTACGGAGAGCCAGATGATGGACAGGATCCAGCCAACGAAGTACACTGTCTCTGGCCGAATTGTATACCAGGGACCCGTAATCTAGTCTGGATCGTACAAGTGCACGGTAGATGCGTAGTAGGGTGCATCGATCGGCACCCCAAGATGTAGAGGAAAGAGAGCGCAAAATATTCAGCCCTCTTGTGCACCTTGTTCGGAGTTGACGGATGTGATCCAGAAAGGTCAACTTTTTGTCAAATACGAGTCCCAAGAATTTTGTATCTGCTGCTATTGGAATAGAATTTTGTCCGAGCCTTAATTCAGGTTCAGGATGAAGATTACGCTTACGACAAAAATGTACGCAAACGGTCTTCTCCGGCGAGAACCTGAAGCCATTTGCAAGTGCCCAGGAGTTGAGACGATCAATGCCTTTCTGCAGTTGTCTTTCAATAACCCTCATGTTGCATGACTGACAAAATATGCTAAAGTCATCAACATAGAGGGCACTGTTTACGGTTGGAGGAAGTTGTTCTGTAATTGAATTTACTTTGATGGCAAAAAGCGTGACACTTAATACTGATCCTTGTGGTACTCCCTCCTCTTGGCTAAAGGAACGAGAGAGTGAGGATCCCATACGAACTTGGAAAGATCGATTGGCTAAAAAGTTTTTAATAAAAATGGGGAGTTGCCCCCTAAGACCCAGGCTATGCAGATCTTTTAAGATGCCAAATCTCCAAGTTGTGTCATACGCTTTCTCCATGTCAAAGAACACCGACACCAACCAAGTGTTCGCGTTTTAGGAAAGCATCCCGGATGGATGTTTCCAGTCTAATAAGATGGTCCAAAGTGGACCGGTTCCTTCGGAAGCCGCACTGGATATTGAAGAGAAGGTCATTCGATTCTAAGTACCATATTAAACGAGAATTGACCATTCTCTCCAGGATTTTGCACAGACAGCTAGTCAGAGCAATAGGACGATAATTTCTAGTGACTTTTGGATCCTTTCCTGGCTTAGGAAAGGCAAGAACGATTGCCTTGCGCCAGGAATCCGGCAACTGCCCTTCAATGAAGATTCTGTTATACAGAGAGAGCAGATAATCCATAGATTTTGGTGAAAGATGTTTAACCATTTCATAATGGATGCCATCTGGTCCAACAGCACTTGCTTTGGAAAGGGCGAGGGCTCTTTTCAGTTCCTGAATAGTAAATGACCCATTGTAGGGGTAGATGTTCTTAGACTGAAAATTAAGAGCCTGTTTTTCCAGTTTATGTTTCAGGACCAGGAACTCTGGGGAATACGAAGATGTTGCAGAGATGTTAGAGAATGTTTCCCCAAGAGCATTGGCTATTGCAGTTGCATCTGCAATAGCGCATCCATTATAATCTAGGATTGAAGAAGGGTGGGATGTATATTTTCCCTTCATTTTCCGGATTTTATCCCAGACTACCTTAGAATTGGTAGTCTGGTTAATAGATGATGTGAAACGGATCCATGATTCCTTTTGACTCTGACGGCGAATGTAGCGTGCTTTGGCTCGTGCACGCTTGAAGGCTATTAGATTAACAGTGGTAGGATATCGACGGAATATCCCCCACGCTTTGTTTTGAGCCTTTTTTGCTGCTGTGCATTGGGAATTCCACCAAGGTTTGGGATATGGTGGAAACCGGGCAGATGTTTTTGGAACAGAATTTGCAGCTGCTTGGACAATGATTTCTGTGATGTACGTTACTGCGTCACTGATAGGCTCCTGACTGACTGTACTGAGGTCAAAATTTGCCTGATGTTCGAAGGCATTCCAGTCAGCCTGATCAAACTTCCACCATGGTAACCTAAAAGGAAGACATGGTCTCCCACTGTGTAACAAGGTTAGCACAGGGAAGTGATCACTTCCGTATGGATTCTCCTCCACTTCCCAAGTGAGTGAAGGGAGTAGAGAAGGGGAGCAGATAGAGAGATCAATGGCAGAGAACGTACGGGTAGGCATGTGGAAGAAGGTGTTTTTTCCAGTATTTACAAGGGAAAGGGCATTGTCATTGAGCATACGCTCTATGACCCGTCCCCTTCCATTGATGTTAGCACTACCCCACAGGGTGTTATGTCCATTAAAATCCCCAAGAAGTAAGAAAGGGGGTGGCAACTGCGTTACAAGATCATCAAGGTCTTCCTGGGAGATGTCAGTCCCAGGTGGCAAATAAATAGAGCAGACTGTTAATAAAAATCCCACTGTAAGGCGAATTGCAACAGCCTCTATGCTGGATGTAATTAGCAAGGGCTGAACTGGGGTCTGATTACTCACAAGGATAGCCACTCCTCCATGAGCAGGACCATCCGCAATTCTATCCTTACGAAAGATTGTGATGTTATACATGGTGGGATCATCATTTGCTTTTAGATACGTCTCCTGCAAGCAAAAGCAAACTGGCTCGTGCTTTTGCAGGAGGGCCTTGATGTCATCAGTATTTCGCCGGAATCCACGACAATTCCATTGTAGGAATTTAGCCATTATTTTGGCTTGGTGGGTCCATCAGGCGGCTTCCGAAGTGCTGAGGGCTTGATTTTATCAGTCTTGGCTTTATCTTTTTTGGGGAAGAATGGACGCTGTCCCGTGTCCATTTCTTCCTCCGCAAAGAGTTCCAAGACTGATTCATCCGGTACCTCCTTGTGCTCGACATCCATTGTTTCTGTTATTACTGTTGGCTCTTTACCACTTGGTTTTGGTAGTGGTGGAGCATTGGGAGGTACGGATATAGGAGTGGCAGCTGACTGCGTTTTTTTGGTGGGCTTTTGTGAGCTCAATAAATAGCGGGCAATCGGTGTGAATGACTCTCTTGGTGGTACAGTCATCTCAGTCTGCGTACCGATAGTGCACTTCGCAGAAACCTTCTGGGCATATGAAGGTTTCCCGCTATTTATTGGTTGAATGCGTTTTCTTGCCTCTGGGTAGGAGATATTCAGCTCCGTTTTCAATTTCTGGATCTCTTTTTCATCCTTCCACCGCTGGCATGCTCTGGAGTATGCAGGGTGCTCTCCTTGGCAATTTACACAGATCGGTTTAGAAGCTGAACATTCCTTGCTCTCGTGGTCTTTTGCACCACATCGAGCACAGGCAGGGTTACCATGACAAGCCGTTTGTGAGTGTCCGTATTTTTGGCATTTAAAACACCTCAGTGGGTTTGGAATATAGATCCTCACTGGGCAGTTTAAATACCCTGCCTTGATGGAACTTGGAGGCCGTGGGGTGTTAAATGTTAGGATGAGAACTCGGGTAGGGACGAGATTCCCTTCCTTCCGCATTGATATTCTCTTTACAGCTGTCACTCCTTGATCTTTTAGTTCAGAGCAGATCTCCTCTTCAGAGACATGAAGAAGATCCCACTCTGAAATGACACCGCGTGAAGAGTTCAAAGTTTTATGGGGTGTTACATTGATCGGTATTCCCCCTATGGATGTCGCGTTTAACATTCTTTCTGCCTGCTTTGTGTTTGAAGCTTCGATTAAAAGATCACCAGAACGCAGCCGTTTAACGGATTTTGGTGATCCTGCCAACCCTTCTAATCCTTTCTGGATGAAGAAGGGTGACATCTTCCCAATTGACTGCTCTCTGGTGGAATGGAGAATGAGGAAAAGCGGAGTTATAGATGGTGGTTTATCCTCAGTTCTGGCTCTTTTGGCAGAATTGGTGTCATTCTCATCTGATCGGTTAGGTAGGGGCCTTGTTGGGGCCCCAGAAGAAATTGGATTTAAATTACTCATGAGAGTAAAGAAAAAATGTCTGATGCCTAAGTACCTCACCCACCACGGAGCCCTACGAGGGGACGCCCACTCGTGAACTAGCAGGTACTGCGTACACGAATGGGACGCCGAGTTCGCTTAGAACACCATACCCACGTTACCAATAAGTCTTTATCCCGTCCCAGGACCATAGGGAGGGAGACTTATTGGAACGCAGTTGACCCTAGCAGTATAATACCACCCGCCGATTGATCCCAGTCGAGCCGGTCCGGGACCACCCGTCTCGTCGAAGCAGGGGCCAAAGTGGTGTATTAAGGCTGGGCCCCTCAACCACCAGGATCCCCCTTTCCGCTTCCACGGGTCTCGGCGCACGGCTGCACACGCCGGATTCCAATGTTGTAACCCTGGAACCAAGGTATGGGCGTTGGATCCCAGTGATGCTAATCTGGAAAACCAGCAGCATCACTGGGAGGTCCCCTCACCACGTACAGGTGCCCACGTTGAGGGGATAGTGACTGGAGGGAGTCCGAGTAGAGTGTATGTGGGGGCACTGTCGAGGCCACATTATGTCAAGGATCTGAGTATATTCTTACCACGTGTACGTCATATCCAAAAATTTCATTACTTCATACAGCATGTCCCACCCACTTTTTCTTACTATTGAATACACCATGAATTGTCAAAATAATAGAGCAAGCTTATCTGCGAAAAGACCTAAACCTCCCAAGGACTTCCTAATTCATTTCACAAATATACGTGGTCTCAATTCTAATCTCAACGATGTCCATTTCCACTTGCAGTCTGCCAAACCCCATGTACTTTTTCTGACAGAATCTCAGATATCGGTTGATTCATCTACTGCTCATCTCAGATGCCCAAATTATTCGCTGTATGATTCCTTTCACCTCAAAGGTGGTACTTGTGTATATGTCTGTTTCAATATTCCCTGTCAGTGACTTGGTAATTTGGAACCTTCTCTTTTCGATTGTCTCTGGCTTAAAATCTCTCTACCTCATTATGTCAAATTCATCTGTTGTCTCTACCATTCTCCCAACTTCACTAATCCCTTGGAGCTCTTTGACTTCCTCTCTTTACAACTTGACTTTCTCCAGTCCAACTTTCCTAACAGTGAGGTAATTTTCCTTGGTGATTTTAATGTTCACAACTCCAGATGGCTTCCATTTTCTAGTCACACCAACCCAGCTGGTCGAGATGCTGAGGCTTTTGCAATTACTAATAACCTTGCACAGATTGTTCATTTACCTACAAGAATAGCAGACAATCCTAACCATACAGCCAACACGTTTAATCTTTTTCTCACAAACAACCCTTCTAAGTATACAATCAAAGTGATTGGTCCTATAGGCACTACAGATCACAACTTGGTGATTGTCTCGTCTCCAATGGAGCCTTTATCTCATGGCTATTCCCAACCTCGTGTTGTTTGGCATTACAAGAATGCAAAATGGGATGACCTGCAAGATTTCTTTTCTTCTTTTCCTTGGTCGGATTACTGTTTCAAAACTTGTGATGTCAACTTTTGCTCAGATTGTGTTAGTGAAATTATTCTTGTAGGAATGAAATCCTTTATTCCACACTCCATTTTAAAATCTTGTCCTTTATCTAAACCTCGGTTTTCAATAAATGTGCTAAGACTATTCAAGAGAAGAACGTTGCATATCGTCATTGGCTTCTTTCCAATTCTTCAGTTTCATTTTCTGCCTACACCAAAGCTCGCAACAATTGTAAAGCAGCTATTAATCAGTCCAAACTAGATTTTGAACAGGCTAAGAGTAGAAAACTTGCTTCTTGCCCTAATGGTAGCCGAGCATTCTGGTCTCTTGCCAAAGCTATTGGCCGCAACTTTTGCCCATCTCTGCTCCCACCTCTGTCAAAATCAGATGGTTCTGTTGTCACCTCAGCCAAGGATAAAGCTGACCTGCTAACATTCCATTTTTCTTCCAATTCATGTATTAATGATCTTGGTAAAACACCTCCACTCCATTCAATGCCTCTTGTGGTCTTCCGTGAAAAAGATGTCAGAAGGATTTTGATGAATCTTGATGTTAAGAAAGCTCCAGGTCCTGATGGCATTTCCCCACTTGTTCTCAAAACCGGTGCTCCTAAACTTATTCCTGTTTTTTTGATGCCCATTTTCACTTTCTTATTCCAAAGGTATTTTTCCTTCTGCTTGGAAATTTGCTCATATCCAGTCAGTTCCTAAAAAGGGTGACAAATCCCTCCCATCCAATTATCGTCCCATTTTGATTACTTCTACTCTTTCTAAAGCAATTGAGAAATCGATTAACTGCCAACTCTTAAACCTAGAACCCTACTGTCTGATCAACCATCACCAGTATGGATTCCATCAGTGTCGATCCACTGGTGATATTCTGGCTTATGTTGCCCATTTATGGATAAAATCAATGGAAAAGTTCGGTGAAACACAAGCAGTTGCGCTTGACGTCTCAAATGCTTGCGATCATGTTTGGCATAAAGCTCTTCTAAACAAGCTTCCATCTTATGGTTTGCCAACTGTTTTTTGTAATTGGTTATCCAGTTTTCTCTCTGGTCGCTCACTGAGGGTGATGGTTGATGGCTTTTAACTTCTCCACTAGTGCTGGTGTCCCCCAATGTTCAGTTCTTTCCCCCACTCTTTTCCTCTTGTATATTAATGACCTTCTTCCATTGAATGGAAATCCTAACCATAGTTTTGCCGATGATAGCACATTGCATTTCCATTTTGAGAAAATGGAAATCAGCTTCAACTTCTCGAATATCTGCTACCAATTCCTTAAATGCCGATCTCCAGGTAATTCTCCAGTGGGGCAAAGACAACTTAGTTGATTTCAATCCTTCTAAAACTCAGTCCTGTCTTATATCTCGTAAAAAGGATTCTTCTGCTCCTATGCTTATCTTTGGTGACACTCCGATTTCTAGGCAAAATGGTATATCTCTTTTGGGGATTATCCTGACTTCTAATCTCGCTTGGCACAAGCACATTACAAATATTGCTTCTTCTACATCTAAAAAACTTGGTTTTCTCTTTCGCTCTCTGGGTTACTTTTCTTTCAAACAGATGTTCACTCTGTATAGATCGCAAATCTGCCTTACCATGGAATATTGTTCCCACATCTGAGGCAGTGCCCCAAACCCCTCTCAGTGTTCTAGATTCCATTCAGAAGAGGGCAGTTAGGTTAATTAATGACTCATTTCTAACAGAGTATCTCCACTCGATCTCTCATTGACGTACTGTTTCTGCTGCATGCCTTTTCTACAGATACTTCTATGGGCACTGTTTTTCAGAATTGGCCTCTATACTTCTCACTCTCTCTTTGAAAACAATCTGAACACGTGTCGCCACCAGCCAACATCCATTTACTGTCCAACTTCAAACTCACAGAAACAACTTTTCGTCTTCCTCGTTTATTCATTCAACTGCTGTTTTCTGGAACAACCTTCCTTCATACGTATTTCCTGAAAATTACAGTCTACAGAAGTTCAAGTCTAATGTCAACAAATATCTTCTTTCGTCTTCTTGACCTCCAACCCAAGCATGGTACTAAGTACTATAGGCTCTAATACCTCTCGTGTTTGGGGTTTTTTATAAAAAAAAAAAAAAATTATTTTGATATTAAACAAGGCATGGTAATAAAATTTGGTGCAATAAAAAGAACATACAGTGAAGGAACTCAAAAATGGCTCCTGATTGAATTCACTTATTACACCACTCTAGAAGTTTCCGAAAAGAGTTAGTGAAGGCATCCAGGGAGATGTTTAGTTTGGTGGTTAAGCTTTTCTTTTTGATGTTCTCAACTTCCTGAAATCTATTTCCACTGAGTGCAGTTTTCACCATGGGAAAGAGGAAAAAGACCACTGCTGCTATATCAGTAGAGTACGGTTGATCTCTGAAATGTTGTTTCATGAGAAATGTCTTCAAAACAAGTGCGCAATGGGTAGGAACATTGTTGTGCAACAAGAACAGACTGCCTTTGTCTTAAAATTGTGGCCTCACCTGGGAAATGCACTTCAATAGTCTTTTAGGCACCTGTATGTAGACCATGGCATTGATCCTCTCCCCTTCAGGTACAAATTCCTTGTGAATTACACCATTTGTTGAAAAACATGATCAGCATTGTCTTGATCCTGGGCTTCTGTAAATTAAGCTTTTTGGGCTTTGGTGATGATTTTGAAGTCCACTGCATGTTTAATGACCAGTGACAATACAGTCAAGGAAATTAGGATTTTCTTGATAATTCTGGATGAAGTCTTCGCATGATGGCACTCTTTGTTGCTTCTGCTCATCCATGAGACTGTACAACACAAATTTGGAACAAACTTTCCTTTTCCCTAAATTTTCATGCAGAATTTGATAAATAATCTCCTTATTCATACCCAACTCATTAACCATCATTGTAAAGGTCAAACGACAATCTCATACCAAATTTCCTGAAATTTTGTGACTCTGTCCTTTTTTATATAGGTTGATGGTCATCACGAACATCATGTCCATCACCACTTAAATCATCCAACTTGGTACGACTTAATATTTCATCACCATATAACAGTTTTTAACATTTCATATGTTTGTGTTGCAGATTTTTCCATTTTAAAGCTAAATTTGATAATCTTTCCTTGCTCCACTGCAAAATCGAATGAATGTTAACTCAACTAACAAAACTGGTTGTTACTTGCAACCTGCCAGCCTACTGGACTGTACCGCTACTACTGGATGAAGTTTGAACTACAATATACCACTTCCATTTATTTTAAAACTGATTGAACATGAGACTGCAACAGCACCAGTCAGGGAACTTTATTACAGTTCATATTTAAAAATTATACATGGACTCTCCAACCTACACAAAGTTCATTTTTGGTCTTCTACTAACTTCTAAAAGTGACTGCATTTATCTTTTATATATTTACAATCTAGGGTGTAAGTAGTTTTTAATTATTTTACCACTCACCATAAAATCCACTGAGGAAGACAAACAGAGAAGAATCAGAACATAGGGTTCCGTCTCCTCTCTGTGTGTCATAAAATCCACTGAGGAAGATAAGCAGAGAGGAGTCAGAACATAGGATTCCCCCTATTATTTAACATAATTTGTATATATTAAAGTTTCTACTTCGAAAGTGCTTGCACTTATATGTGAAACACAAATATGATAAAATTTATGGAATTAGAAAGAAATAGAACTTCTATATATATATTTTATTAGTGACTCAGAAAAGAGTCAAGTTTTTGATGTTATTTTAAATATTAGTTAACTTTCTTGGATACATCCATTTATCCACTAATAGTTCAGAAAAATTCATAGCAGAAAAATGAAAGGGGAACTTACCTAACGCGTGGCAAATTGAGCAGATTAACTGGAGGAATGATTAATCCATTATCTAATGCAAGTGGCACTGGAGCACCTTCACAGCTTTCTGTAAGTGTTTCTAATTCGGCACAGAATTCCTTACACTCTGCAGGTGACAGCTGATCTGATAGCGTGTGAAGGAGGAATGTCATATGCCTAAAAGAAAATGGTTAACTATGATGATTCAGTATATCACTTTCAAATGTATTAACAGGTAATTCTCCATATTAGGTCTGATCAAAAAGTTTTGCTTCTACTGCTACAAAGGAGAGCCAAAATGATGGCTAATAGATGGGAGGTTGTTGTTGTTATTTGGTTTTTAGGAGCATTAGCAACTAAGGCCATATTGCTCTGAGAATATGCGGTGGTCATTCCTTGACCTTTCCGCATCCTCCGTATTTGGTGGTGACGGGCTCGAACCCCGGTCTAATCAAGAAGCGTGTGCTACGCACTGCTGCTCCTTCCCACCTGGCTACGGAGGCGCCTAGATGGGAGGAATCATTACATTACTAGTTCAAGCTGTTTGCAACTTGAACTAGCAATGTATTGGTCACTCAGTAATGAGCAGCATATGATGAAGTTCAGATAAGTCTAGGCCTCTGCTGCAATGCAATTGCAATGGATACAAAAGCAGAACAACATATGTACTTCAAGTTTTGTGTGAAGATGGGAGAAATAGAGTGGAAATCCATGTATTAAGAACTGCTTTTAGTGATGCTCTTATAAGTAGGGTTGTTGTTTATCAGTGAATGAATTTGTAAAATAGCTGCAAACCTGTCATAGATAACCAATGTTCAGATGGACCTTCAACTTCAACAAGTGGTGAAATGGTTGCAAAAATGCAAAAAAAAATTCATTCTGATTGGTGACTGAAAAAATGGTAAGAAATGCTGATAAACTGGGAATATCCCTTTGATTATGCCAGAAATTTTTGACTGGAAATCAAAAGGAAGAGCCAAATAATTAGAAAAAAAGATTAATTACTGCCTACTGTCAAATAGACATACCATTTTCAAAAGAATCTAAGTTAAAATGTACCAGAAAGACCAAAGTTAAAGCTTAAAATTGGAAATGAAGACCAAATATTTTTACTTTTGTAAAAATAAAAGTGCTGTGTAATGAGGAAAGATGAACAAAACCAGTCACAATGCAATCATTCAATATTTTGGGGGAAATGAACTAACAGCAAAGGCAATTCATGAGAAAATGGTTACAACACTGGTGGAGGATGCCCACCTTTCTATTCCATAGTTATTAAGTGGGCATCAGAATTTAAGCAAGAAAGGGAGAACCTGGAAGATGACCCAGGCTGTGGACCTGCAACATTCATCACTCCAGAAGTTGACTGTGCATGATCTGTTGATGAGTGATCAATAAGTGACAGTTTGGTACATTGCCAGCATCTTGGGCATCTCATCTAAACATGTGAATCACATAATAATAGAGGTTCTCACTATGAAAAAGCTGTTAGCATGATGGGCCAAAGTAAACAGTAGATCAAAATGCACAAGAGTTGATGAGTGAACATTTACATCATTTTCAAGCAGATCCAGAAAATTTTCTTGAAAGGTATGTGACCATGAATAAGATGTGGGTCTATCACTTTCAGCCAGAGACAAAGGAACAATCCAAACAGTGGAAACACAGCAATTCTTTCCTTCAAAAGAAAGCCAAGTTGATTCCTTCTGCTGGCAAGGTCATGGCAATGGTTTGTTGGAATACTGTTGGAGTATTGCTAGTGGATTACCCTCAGAAAGGCCAGACAGTCACAGGAGCATATTACACAGACCTTGTGATGTATCTGCGTTTAAACATCAAAGGCAAATGCCGAGGAAAACTCTGCAAAATAGTCTTGTTCCACCACAACAAAGCACCTGGTTACAAGTCTGTTGCTGCCATGGCTGCACTTCACGTAGGCAGATCTAGCACCATCGGACTGTCACCTCTTTCCTAATTTGAAACAATGCCTGGCTGGCATCCATTTTTCCACCAACAGTGATGTCACTGCTGCAGCGGATCATTCCTGGTGACCCAATAGAAAAATTTCTTCGCAGTGAAATTAACACATCGCAGCATCGGTGACAAAAGCATATTAACTCGAAAGGGAGGCTATGTTGAAAAGTAACATATTACCAGATTCCTCAAATAAACCCTTCATACTCATGACCACAAACTTTACTGACCCACATAAAAAAAGATTTTGATTCAGATAAGGAAAAATGTTAATAAAAAATAACACTAGCTGTTTGAAAATGGTGGATGATTTCTCTGCTATGACAATGCTCCTGCACACAGTGCACTCATCATCCAAGAATTTTTGTTCCAAAAAATATATTCCTGTATTACCCCACTCTTCATATTCACCTGATCTTACACATGTGATTTTTTTCTCTTCCACAAACTCAAAATGAAGCTCAAAAAGATGACAACTTGATGACATTCTAACTATTCAACAGAACAGCATCCATGGAACTGAACCAGCTTATACCCAAAGACGTCCAGTGATCTTCCCACAAGTAGTAGGAATGTTGGAGCACTTGAATATCATGATACTTGAATACTGCAAGAAAACTACATTGAAGGAGATTCCTTTTCAAAGTGTATATATACCTAAATTTTTTTTTATAGAAAAATAAAGCCTTAGTACTTTCTGATAAGACTGCATAAGTATATTTACAATTGGAAAACCTTTTTTATTCAAAATTCGTGGAACTGAAAAATAGCAACTTTAAAATAATGAAGATTAAATATTATTAAATATACTAACTATAAATTTAAATGCCATCCGATATTTAATTTTGTTATTATACTGTCCCAATAAAGCAGAGATGAATATTTATTGAAATAAAATAAGAGGAGAACTGGAATTAATATACACATGAAGTTCCTGATTTTAATGGATATTGTAAAAGAAGCACAACAATTTCTACTCCACCTTCCTTTCAGTTATCACCTAATCATCCAACCCCCTATTAGAATTTGACAAACTTCCCATATCCTCATACCTAAAAATTCCTCACATGAATGTAGATACAAAATATCTATTCATTTTATCAACAACCTGAGCAATATCATCATTTAAACCATTCATACCTAGTGGATCAATGTGATTCGTCACCTTCCTTCTAGTATTTACATAAGTAAAGATTTGTAAAATAATAAGAGGAGTTTACCTCAACAGAGCATTACAGCTCTGATTCATACTATCTTATAAGTAAAGATTATAAGGTAAGGGATGGTCTACTAGATATGAAGGGTTTAACATGTTAATGCAGATACTGTTTCCCTTGTGGAAGAATTTCTACACAAAGATGAGACACTGCAAATTTACATAAAATATTTATTACTATTATTATTTTTTTTTATTAAGAGCATATCACACATTAAGCCATTTATACCTAACATTCTACATGTAGGACACCTGTAAATTATATTTTATCTTTAACAGCAACTGTTTTCAAATGGAACATTTTGTACTGTGGTTGGGAAATGCTGTTCTTCTGCACTCACATATGCAATTATTTGTTTCTTTCAGTCTGTTTCTTGAATTACTTGGATTTCTTTCAGTTTGTCTCCTGAAATTATCTGACTACAAGATTTTCATTTTTATCAAATTAGTCAAAGTCATCTTCAAAGAAAAACATGTCAATTATCCCAATATATATGCAAAAAATTATTTTGCTGTGAATGCTATATAGAGGAACACATTAAGATATAGTGAGGGTATGGTTATAGATAAAACAAACTATCACACTGTGTTCAATCGTGGCATCCTATACGTAAGATAGCAGGTAAATACACTCCTTCCTAAAAGTTTAGAATAATAGTGTAACGTTAATTTTTTTGAAATTACTACAAAAATGTAAGGTTTAATATAAAACACAACACACTACAATGTATTTTAAGGTTTTTTTTATTGAAATGATTAATATTAACAACTATACTGATTTATCATCAAAATATCCTCCAAAAGATTTTATCACTGCCTTACACTGATGTGACATTGATAACGTACTGACTATGTTATTCAAGGCAATCTGCAAGATTTGTCATAAATTTTGTAAAGATGAGCAGGCTTCACAGACTTGATAGTGTAGATGATCCCATAAAAGCTCTGTTGTTTAGTTTCTAGAATATCCCTGCACAGTTTACAGCTATGATTCAGGTCACTGCCTTGTAATATAAAATTTCTTCCACAAAGTCAAGAGGACACTCCATTAAGTTACAGCTTTTACTCCTCGATTTATACTGAAAGGACAGAATTCGTGAGATACCTGGTTCCTGGGCAATGCCACGCTGTCACCCTTCTCACTAGTGAACGAACCCACCGCTCGGAACGTATATAGGTACACGTCAGCATTCACACAGACGGTAATTTAATTTCAGTATGGATAAACGTCGTGAGTTAACTGACTTTGAAAGCAGGATGATAGTAGGGGCCCAATGCATGGGTTACTCTATCGCGGAGGTGGTACAGAAATTGCACTATCCCCATTGAACAGTATCGAGATTGTATTGGGAATGCGCCATTCCCGGAATAATATGTCATGGTGGATAGAAAAAGATGGTGGATGAATGTGGTCGTCAACATCTGTCTTGCATTGTTTCAGCCAACCAGACAGTAACAGTGTCACAAATCCATCAACTTCAATGAGGGAGGTGGCAGAAAAGTCTCCACCAAGCGATCATTAGCTACAATAGGTTATGGGAGCCACCAACCCACCAGAGCCCCGTTGTTAACAACGTGACACAGGACCTTGGATGATTGGAGATGGGTCTCCTGGTCCAATGAGTCCCGTTTCCGGTTATTTTGAGCAGATGAGAGGATGCATATCTGGAAGAAAAAGCACAGAACTATGCAACCGTCATGTTAACAAGGAACTGTTCAGGCAGGTTGTTGTAATGTTGTTATTTGGTTTTTAGGAGCATTAGCAACTAAGGCCATATTGCTCCGGGATATGCGGTGGTCATTCCATGACCTTTCTGCATCCTCCGTATTTGGTGGTGACGAGCTCGAACCCTGGTCTAATCAAGAAGCGTGTGCTACGCACTGCTGCTGCTCCTTCCCACCTCGCTACGGAGGCGCCTGTTCAGGCAGGTGGATGGCCAGTAATGGTCTGGGAAGTGTTCAACTGGCACACGTTGGGACCTCTGGTATGTCTAGACATATTTCTGAAAGGTGCATCCTTGCAGACCATCTGCATCCCATCATAGTCATCATGCACCCAAAGGGCAATGGACTCTTCCAGCAGGACAATGCGCCTCTCCACAGAGCCGTGGTGACTAGAACATAGTTCAAAGAGCATTCTGCAGATTTTACCACCATGGAATGCCCTGCCCATTCACTGGACACGAACCCTGTGGACTGTGCTGTAGTCGTAAAATTAGCAGAAGGTATACTCTATGAATGTTACAAAAAGCAGAGTATACTGTGCATATCAGGCTTATTAATCGAATTCCAGAGGGTATACGGCATATACCGTGTGTGTGTGTGTGTGTGTTATTTGGTTTTTTAGGAGCATTAGCAACTAAGGCCATATGGCTTCAGGGATATGCGGTGGTCATTCCCTGACCTTTCCACATCCTCTGTATTTGGTGGTCACGGGCTCAAACCCCGGTCTAATCAAGAAGCATGTACTACGCACTGCTGCTCCTGCCCACCTGGCGTGTGTGTGTGTGTGTGTGTGTGTGTGTGTGTGTGTGTGTGTGTGTGTGTGTGTGTGTGTGTGTGTGCAAAATAATAAAACTATAAGTATTGCCTAAGAATCAAATTCTAATAATAAATCTATTTTTTAATTTTCAGTAAATATTTTAATAATATTTGTTTTTTCAAGTCTTTCAAAAACCAGACAGTATACGTTTTATTCACCTAAAAAAATCCAGAGGGTATATGGCATATACGTGAGAATATCCTCCAATACAGCCCTGCCTGTGGAACATCTTTGGGATGCTGTGGAAAGGTCTGTTCATGCTTTGGATCCTCCACCCAGGAAGGCGACAGAATTATGAACAGAGGTGCAGCAAGCATGGATGGAAATACCTGTGGAACAGTTTCGTGAACTAGTGGACTCAATGCCTCGCCATGCGACTGCCCTTATCTGGGCCTACCCATTACTAGGTAGGTATCCCATGATTTTTGTGAACTCAGTGGAAATTCGTAATTTCCACTGAAAAAACTCAGTGGAAAAATTACTGGAAAACACTCCAGAATTATCTATTATCTTCTATAATACTGAAACACTACTCCCACTTTCTAGAATAGTCTGCAATGTACTAAAACCCTCAGGAATCTTCTACAATGTTCTACCACATTCAGGAGTCTCCTACCACCTTTCTGGAATATTCTTGAATATTATAGAAATTTCTTAAATATTATTTAAGTTTTTTGATTTTTATACATAACAGAAAATATGTTAATAAAAATTGGTAAACATGTTTGTCCTATTTTAATAAAAATTAAGAAAAATTAAATATGATTCCAAACTTTTAGGCAGGAGTGTAGGTACAGAAATTTAGTGAAATAGTGATTTTTATTTCTGTGTTGTAGTGCTAAGTTTATCAGCTAATTAATATATTATAAAGTGCACATTAAATTGAAATGATACATATATTGCACTAATGCATAATCAGAAACCTCCAGAGTAATATGCTTTGTGCTTCTGCAACTGTAGATATAAGCAATGATGAAAAAACATTTCTTCAAATCACCAAGAAGAGAACAGTATGACACTGAGTAAAAAGATTTAGAACCTGCATTTAAAAAAGAGTGGATAGCACATAATGTTGCCACACAGAGTCCAAGATACAAACAACTGAACCCAATTCAGCTTTTTGAACTATTCATATTTTTGTTTTAGAATCAAACTTATAAGTTAACTTAGGTTTAGCAACCAAAGAAACTAAATATACAACTGAATCTTATTGTTCGGTGGCTACAATGAAGTTCCAAGATGATATGATGAATGTTTGACTGACACTCATATTGATCTTTTGACAAATGCAATCAGAAAAGAGACTTGAAATAATATTTTCTAATCTTTGTTCTGCTGACAACAATAATCTAAATCCTAATGACGAGTCTGCTAAAATGAGACAGCTGATGAACAAGCTAAATTTTGCATACTTGAAGTATGCAATTTTGATGAATCCATGAGTAAATACTTCATTAAACAGTTTAAGCATGAGAAGAAAGCCAATGTGATTTGGTTCTATGATCAAATGGTTGGGTTGATTTGGTTCCAAAACAAACAAAACAAAGTATATGGTTTTGAACCATACCATGAATAAAAGGAATAAACTTTCAGGTTCTTCACAAATGAAATGCACTACTATACTAACTTTGTTTCAGTAATGTTTCTGAAAGCATAAAAGTTTTAAGAAACTCTAAAGAAATTTAGAATCAAGGGAAATGTTTATGAAAACTACCCTCTCACAAGGTCTACAGATAAGAAAAGAGGATCATATGACTTGATCATTGATGAACAAGGCAATGTCACTGTGGGCTTCAATGACAGTAGTATACAACCAATATTTTCTGCTAATTGATATGCAGCAGAAAAAAAAGAAGAAAATTTAAATTACACAGGCACAAACTATCCAAATATACAATAAGCATATGGCAGGTGTGAACAGAATAGAACCAAAACATGCTACACAATATAAGCAAAAGGTAAAACAAAAAAAAAATAGTACTTGTTTTTATTTATTTACTTGACCAGTCAATGAAGAGCATACAGTAGCTGCACAAAATGTGTGGAAGAGAGCAGCTGGATTTCCTTTCATTCTGATGAAGAAATTTTGATTTTACTTGCAGTGGTATGGAACCACTGCCAAGAATAGAGAAGACAACCATCATTGCCTCCATTACAATCAAGATATGATGGCTATAACCACTGGATTATCACAGAAGAGATTTTATCAACAGAAGAGAAGCAGACAAGATACACTAATATTGCCACCAATAATGATATGAAAAATGTGATAAGGGACTGCATGTATTTATTTCAAACTTTTTCATATGAAATAAAAGTGACTGTAACAGTTTTGTGTGAACCAATTCATAACAAAAACTATGTATCTGTGAAAAAAAAAATCATGCATTATGGGTGTCCTATATTTAGGTTGTTTGTTTGTTTGTTATTTGGTTTTTAGGAGCATTAGCAACCAAAGCTATATTGCTCCGGGATATGCGGTGGTCATTCCCTGACCTTTCCGCATCCTCCGCATTTGGTGGTGACGGGCTCGAACACTGGTCTAATCAAGAAGCATGTGCTATGCACTGCTGCTCCTTCCCACCTGGCTACGGAGGCACCCCTATATTTAGGATGCCTAGCATCCTAAATATAGGGGCGCCTTTTTTTTTTTTTTTTTTTTTTTGGCTATAACAGACCTAAATCAAAAAAGCATTTTTGAAAACATAACAACAGCTTCGCTTCAGACATGTACAGGCTAAAGAAAATAATTTTTACCTAACAATTTTTATCTAAGAAATGCTTCACAAATTGAAAAAGAGAAAAAAATATGCTTTTTTTTTAATACTTGTAAACATCTGAAAATTAAAATACTTAAAATTAAATATACCTAACAGCGACAGGCTGGTTTCCCATTCTTTTAGCTGTTCTAGCCAGCTCCTGTAAAATCTGAATCTGAATCCATGGCCATCCATATGTAATATCTGCAGAAAAATTTTTAAAAAATTTTGTGAAGTTTAAATTTGCATCTAATAACACTTCTTTTTTTTTTTTTTTCCTGAATAAGACTAATATAACTAATACAGGCAATCCCCACAATAACACGGTACTTCTACAACACAGTTTTGCTCTAACACGATTGATAAATTGTGGCAATCCTCGTACAACACGGTACTTATATAACACGATTAGAGAATTTCGGTAAACCTCGTATTTTTGAACTTTTTTTTTTGCGGGGAAACCCTGCTATTATGTTGGATGTAATTTTTCAACAGTTCCACTCTTTTTGAATCGCTGCTGTTGACTTGCTAGTCAAAAAAATTTGAGAAATCCCTGTATTTTATTTTGTTGGGAAATTCCAGCGTTACATTCTGTGCTATTGAACTTGTGGAAAAATCTAGATTTCAAAGTTTATTACTATTGGATAGCACACCAGGCCATCCAAAAGATTTGTCATCCAAACGTTGAAGTTATGTTCCTACCGCCACAGTTGTACTGGGTTAATACAATTTCTTTCATTCAGCCGTTAGATGAAGGCATAAATATCCACCTTTAAAACTCATTACAGCAGAAAATCATTAGCATTAGCATTAGTAGAGGCATATGATGCAAGAAAGCTAGCTTATTCAGCATCAGCCAAAAAAAAAAAAAAAACCCTCTCCCATTTCACCCCTCCGTTCGTTCGAAATACCTGTCCAGTTGAGCTTTAAATTTGTTTAGGCTATCAACTTCAACAACAAGTGATGGAAGTCGGTTCCACCAACCAACCACCCGCTGGCCAAAGGCAAATTTCCGCACATCTATCCGACATCCGTCCTTCCTCAATTTGAATTTATGCCCTCTGAGGTGATTATTCTGAGAAAGATGAAGAATCCCATTGGCATTGAGCATGCTCAAACCATTCAAAGCCTTATACACCTCTATCAGATCACCTCGCCGGTGCCTAGTCTCCAGACTCTGTAATTTGCAAAACTTAAGCCTTTCTTCGTAAGAGCAACCCTTTGTTCCATTTACTAATCTTGTTGCCCTTCTCTGTACCCGTTCCAGCAGCTCTACATCCTTCTTGAAATGAGGCCTCCAGACCTGTATACAGTACTCAAGATGTGGCCTAACCATTGCCTTATACAAGGGAATAATCACCTCCTTATCCCTGCTAGAAAAATTCCTGTATATCATTGACAAGACACCATGAGCTACTCTTGCAGCTCGTCTGCACTGCTCAGAGAACTTCATATCTGCCTGCACAATTACCCCCAGGTCCTTTTCATTCTCCAAATTTTTTCTAAAATCCATTACAATGGATTTTAGAAAAAATTTATTCCAAATCTATTGGAGGCATGGAAACATTTCTCAATTGTAGACTATATCAGAATCATTGCCTTATCGCTGAAAGAAGTAATACAGTCAACATTAAATGCATGTATAAAAATGTACAGTCAGAGTCAGTTCATTCATGAAATATGATCGAACAGGAGGCAGAAAATGGAATTGGTGCGATAGGAGTAGAACTTGCTACATAGGTAGGAGGGGGAAGGTTTGGATGATATGATTCCTGAAGCCCTTGTGGGTAGCACAGTTGACAGAATCGCCCACCTCCCCACACCAGGTGGAAAAGACCTGAGTTTGAATCCCGTCGATGAAGAGAGGAATTTTATGTGTCTTTTTCACAACATGGCTGAATTAATCGGGCTCAGGTGAGGGTAACATGGTTTTTTCCTCCCGGAAACTCAGGTTTTTCGTCCAGCAAAACAGAAAATCGACCTCAGGACACACAATTTATACTCATCATACACAGATTAACATGGCCTTAGCCACCTATGCTCCCAAAAAACATAAAAAAAAAAAATATGATTACTGAAGATGTTCAAGAATTAATGGTAGAAGAGGCCAGAGTAGTGGATTTGGTGGAAATAGCATTGGAGGTAAAATCAAATCAATTCAGATGATATTGCAGATGAAAATTCTAAACTTCCAAATTTTACAGTAAAAAGCATACGGGAAGGCATAAAATTAGCTGAGCAATCAAGAATCTTATTTTTTGAACAGATTCTTGACTGAAAGGAGCCCAAAGTTCAAAAGGGAACTTCAAAAAATGCTTAGTTCCATAGATGAAATTCACAAAAATTTATCAAGCAAAAGCAAACAAACCCAGATTACTGATATTTTAAAGAGAGCAGAAGATACACAAAAGCTAGAATGGCGTATTTTTGTTAGTTTTGTTAACATTTTGTTAATGAAATAGTGTATTTTTGTTAGCTTTTGCAACGTAACCCTTTTTTGTACTTTTTGTACTTTTTCTTAGTCCCATATAACATGGTTTTGCACAACATGACATTTTATCGGAACCTAATAACCGTGTTACACGATTGTTACCCATACATAATTTTCAGGAAAGGATATATAATCTTCAATTTATATTTCTCGCTCCACTGATATAACCGTTGACCTCTTTTGCTTTTGTAAAGGTGACTATTGAGGTCTCAGACAGTTTTTAAATTCTGTACAGTGGGATCAACTGATGATGTTACCAACATTGCATTCTAAATGGAAAACCGTCAGGGACTTAATTTTATATACAAGCAGAAATTAAAAACGATGCACATGTTCCTGATATCAGTGTTATAAGCAACACCACTGCAAGATGTGATTCACCATTTTTTCTCACCCTGCATAGAGTCCAGAAGTAAATAAATAAATAAATCTTTATTGTGAAGTAGAATTACAGCACAATATCCCATCACGGCGATGAGCGCCAGGGGTTCACATATAGATAACATAAGTACAAATTCAAATGGCTACAAAATATAGCGAACACATACAAAAGGCTACAAAATACAGATTACAAATGCAAAAAGAAATACAAATACATCATAAAAACAAGGAGCTGAACACAAATAAAGAAAAACAAAAACAACTTGGCAGTGATTCAGGTTTCAAGAGCTTTGATAAAGTTGTGTCTGTCCATCTTTTTACTTATTATGGTGTCGATGTCGGCGTCCACACGGTTGAGGGCAGCGAGCATCTGCTTGGGCAGAAATCTTTCGGTGAGTACAAGCCTGTTGTGGTGAGCCACAAGTGCTGGTACCGACCTTAGGCTTGGCTGTGGAATCCTCCAAGAGCAAGCATTCCAAATATTTGGAGATGATATTTGGCCTGAGATGAGTTTGGCTGTGAAGACCAGCCTCTTTTCAACGATCAGGAACTTCAACCTCGGGATGTCGAGTACTTGTGCCATCATGGTGGTTGTGGTAGCGGGAGGTAGCCGAAGCTTGTTATTTGCCCATTTCAGTAGCCAGTATTCAGCAGTGTACACCCGCTTAAGGTTTGTATGTGCAGCAGAGGCCCATATTTCTGCACCATAGAGAATGGCAGGATAGACGGTGGAGGTGATGAACCTTTTAACAGTGGCAGGATGTCGAACGTGTAGCAGCAGCTGCTTTGAGATCCACCGTAGACGAGAAAATCTGGTACTGAGTTTGTCGATCTGGTTGACAAAGGACATCTTTTGGTCGAACAGAACGCCAAGGTCTGTGTGCGAGGGTACGTTTGGTATTCGTACCCCTGCGAGTGAAACGTTGAGTACTGTCGGCATGGATTTAAGGGAGAATATAACCTGAGCAGACTTCAGAGGGTTGATTTTTAGATTGAAGTTTGCCAGGTACAATTCTAGATCCTTAAGTTGGGAATTGATCCTGTTGCTGAGCTGGGCGGGGTTGTCACCAGGGTTAATTTGAGTCAGCAGTTTGAAGTCATCGGCATAGCATAGGAGACCATTCGTTGAGGCAATAATGGGCACAATGATGGCTGTGAACAGGACACCAGACAGGACACCCCCCTGCGGTACTCCAGCAGTAATGTCGCAGGATAGGGTATGTTGCTGCTGATGGAGAATAAGTATTCTGTGACTGAGAAGTGATTCCAAAAAGCACAGCATATCACCTCGAATGTGAAAATTCTCCTTAAGTAGGAGGAGCAAGGCCGGAATCAACACGGCATCAAAGGCTGCGCTTATGTCGAGGTATGTGGTTGCTAGCTCAGCTCTTTGTTCGAATGCTAAGAGAATGCGTTCTGTGGTGGCTGCCAAGTTAGTGATTGATGATTTTCCTGCGATAGCATAGTGGATTTCAGGTGGTTTCGTCTGGAGGATTTGTTGAGTGATTGTGGGTAGCAAAGCCTTTTCAAGAGTTTTTAACAGACAAGAGGCAACTGATATGGGTCTGAACTGGCTGACGTTTGTGGCAAATTGGTTTTTGGGGATGGGGTACACTCTGTATTTATTCCACTAGGGTGGGAAATAATGCTCAGCGAGGCATCTGTTGTAGATCGAGAGAAGAGGGCCTATGATGAATGTGCTTAAGCATTTGATCATAAATTGTGGAATTCCATCCTCCCCAACAGTGGCTGTTGTGGGAAAGGAATTGATGGCACGTATGAGCTCCTGTTCCGTGATCTGGATAGTCCCTAGGACATCTGAAGGGTTTTCATAGTCAGGCTGGGCAACAACTGTAGATGGGACTGTGGTTGTATTTGAAAATCTGGCGATGTATTTGAGCCATTCTTGAGGATCAAGCATGTGATTGAATCCACCATGTGGAGCAGCATAGAATGGCTTTCCTTTCTTCAGAGTGCGGTTAAGGTTCACTTGGATTGCATCAGCTTTCTTTCGATTAAAATGGGCCCTGGCACGGGAAAAGGCGATTCTGTCTTTACTGTCATTCGTATGCTTCCATTTCTTATGTAGGACTTGTTTTAAATATATGGGCTGTGTTCGGGTGGCTAGGAGTAGGAACAGGTCCATTTATACTTGCATGTAAACCAATGCTAGGAATATAGTTAATAAATTTGATGAGCTTGAAGTGCTATTCAAGACATCAAAGGCAGATATTGTTGGGATATTACAGATGTGGTATCACACAGATATAGACAGTGCAGAGTTGGAATTTGGGGAGTACAATGTGTACAGAAAGGATAGACAGGACAGGAAGGAAGGAAGGGTTATGCTGTTAGATAGAAAATACATAAAATCTAAGGAAGTACATCCACTCCTCAAATAGGCCTCTGAGGTTGGGTATATTCATATTACGTTCTTAGCGTTTTTTCACCAACCTTTCATGGAGTAAAATAAAATTGAAATAAAAATAAAACAAAACAAATCTTGATAACTATATTGACAATAACCTGTATTTACAAAATTAATATACGTATTACAATATTAAAAGTATTAAAACACAAGATTAAAATGCATTAAAATACACTAAGTTGAAAGCGATAAAATCCCGTAGCTTTCAAAGGCTCCAGCCTTCTTCTTCAGCAGTCAGCTGGAAGAAGAAGGCCTTCACCAGCCTTCTTCTTCTCCAGCCTTCTTCTTCTGCTGAAGAAGAAGGCTGGAGCCTTTGAAAGCTACGGGATTTTATCGCTTTTAACTTAGTATATTTTAATGCATTTTAATCTTGTGTTTTAATACTTTTAATATTGTAATACGTATATTAATTTTGTAAAGACAGGTTATTGTAAATATAGTTATCAAGATTTGTTTTGTTTTATTTTAATTTTATTTTACTCCATGAAAGGTTGGTGAAAAAACGCTAAGAACGTAATATGAAGTACATCCAATTCATGTTGGTGGACAATGCAGTGTTGAGTCTGTTTGGTGTGAAATAAGAACTGGGAAAGGAAAAATGAAAGTAGGTGTGTGTGTTATAGGCCTAATTAATCTGATGAGTATAATGAGTAACTGTGCAGAGAAATAGAGTGGGCCAGTAAATCAGAATGTCTTATAATAGGGGATTTTAATTTTCCAGATATTTACTGGAACTTGTGGGTTGGTCACTTGCACACTAGCAAGACTTGTGGATTTATTGGACTACCGTTTTCTACAGCAACATGTTCGAGAGGCAACCAGAGGGTGTAATACTCTTCATCTGATTATCAGCAGTGATTATTCGTGCATTAAGAATTTGCAGATAAAAGAACCACTGGGTGCCAGTGATCACAATGTACTGATGTGGGAATTACATAAAGATGTAACTACCATCAAGGCTAAAGGGAAGGACTTTTGCTTTCGTAAAGGTGACTATTGAGGTCTCAGACAGTTTTTAAATTCTGTACAGTGGGATCAACTGATGATGTTACCAACATTGCATTCTAAATGGAAAACTGTCAGGGACTTAATTTTGGAGGCTACTAGGCCTTTCATTCCAACTAAGAAATACTGTTCAAGGTTTATGCCTAAATGGATGTTAGACGAATTAATGAGGCTCTTGGCAGAGAAGAAGAATGTATGGGATGCATATAAATTATGAGGCAACACAGAAGCCTACGACAGATATAAGCTAGTCTGTAATCGTCACAAAGGAAGTTAGGCAGGCAAAGGCAGATTATGAGGAATCTTTGGCAAAGGATGCAAAGAAAAACAGCAAAGAGTTCTTTACTTATGTAAACTCTAGAAGGAAAGGGATGAATCAGATTGGACCACTTAACATAGATGGGTTGACCATTGATGATCATGCTCAGGTAGCTGATAAACTGAATGAGTATTCTGCATCTACATTCACACACGAGGAGTTATTCAATGAGGGGAGTGCCAGAGGTGTATCAAACGTTAACAGGAAGCTAAATGATTTTGTAATAACTGAGAGCAAAGTGGAGGAGAAATTGTTGAAGTTAAACATAAGGAAGGTGCCTGGGGTGGACGGGATCTATCCAGTTATATTAAAGGAGGCAGGAAAGGAAGTAAGCAAACCCTTAGCCATAATTATGAGAGCTTCCTTGGACTCAGGTAAGGTCCCTATGTACTGGAGGTGTGCAAACGTATCACCAATTCACAAAGGGGGTTCAAAAGGTGACACAACTAACTACAGACCTCTTAATTTAACTTGTGTTCTGGGGAAGATAATGAAATCACTGATTAAAGAAACATTGTAGACAAGACTGCAATAATAGTTAAGACACAGCATGGGTTTGTTAAAGGGAGGTCTTGTCTGACCAATTTGATTGGATACTATGATGTGGTCACAAAGGAACTGAATGCCAATAATTTTGATATCATATACTTGGATTTCAGGAAAGCTTTTGATACTGTTGCACATGGAAGACCGCTGTACAAATTGGAGAGGTATGGCATTAAGGGTAGGTTGCTACAATGGATAAAAGGATGGTTGAGTGGGAGACGACAGAGAGTGGTAATCAATGGACACTGCTCTTCGTGGACAAATGTTATTAGTGGAGTTCCCCAGGGTTTGGTGTTAAGCCCATTGTTGTTTTGTATATTTATTAATGATATTGATGAAGGTATATAAGGTTTAATTTCCAAGTTTGCAGATGATACAAAGGTTGGCAGGGTTGTTAATGACAGTATGCTACTCCAACTGGATCTAGATAAGTTGAGAAAATGAGCTGAGAAGTGGCAACTGAAGTTTAACATTGACAAGTGCAAAGTACTGCATATGGGTAGCGATAACTGAAGAGAAACGTACCAACTGTGTGGTACTACACTCAGGGAAGTGGAAAGTGAAAAAAACAAGGGGTAATTGTGCAGTCAAATATGAAGTTTGCTGAACAGTGTAGACGGGCTGCAAGAGTAGCTCATGGGGGTCTTGTCAATGATATACAGGAATTTTGCTAGTAGGGACAGGGAGGTGATTATCCTGTTATACAAAGCAATGGTCAGACCACACCTAGAGTACTGTGTACAGGTCTGGAGGCCTCATTTTAGGAAGGATGTAGAGTTGCTAGAACAAGTACAAAGAAGGGCAACAAGATTAGTGACGGGAACAAAGGGGTGCTCTTACCAAAAAAGGCTTATGTTCTGCAAACTGCAGCACCTGGAGAGTAAGCACCTGCAAGGTGATCTGATTGAGGTGTATAAGGCCTTGAATGGGTTGAGCAAGCTGAATGCTGATGGGATTCTTCCTCTTGCTCAGACTAAGAACCTGAGGGGGCACAGTTTCAAATTGAGGAAAGATAGTTGTAGAAGAGATGTGCAGAAATTTGCCTTTAACCAGCAGGTAGTTGATTAGTGGAACAGGCTTCCATCTTTTGTTGTGGTAGCTAATACCCTAAATAAATTTAAGGCTGAGCTGGACAGGCATTTGAAATGAATTGAGGGGTGAAATGGGAGGTTTTTTTTTTTTTTTTTTTGGCTGATGCTGCATAAGCTTGCTTTCTTGCATCGTATGCCTCTACTAATGCTAATGCTAACTCACTTTCTGTGTCTTTTATTGGTTTAGAACTCATAAGCGTGCTACAGGGGAAACATTTTCAACTTTTCAATACTAGTGGCATTAACAAGATGGAACTTCCCTTCACAATGGCATAATAAAAATGCTTTCAAATTGGTGCAAATGCATGGAACATAATGGAGACTATCTGGAAAACTAACTTAGCTATGTATTATTACACTGTAATTCAATCAAAAAACATTTCTCAGAAAAAAACTGGAATCACTAATCTTGGGATAACCTCTATACTTGAAAGGGGAAAAAAATTGTATAATTCTACACAGTATATTACACATTTAGTTTCTCAATTCCAGAAGAATGAGTAATATTCTTCATTCAATACTGTGTATGTATAAGACAGCATAAAACCAGTGAATGAAATCAAGAAAAAGGAATTTGGCAAATAATATACATAGCTCAGGTATACCAAATAAAGTAGAACCTCAGTTAGCCTGCAAAGTATATTTTTAGCAAAACACCATTCCATTTAGCAAATTATTACACGAAATGTGTGGTAATTTTATAATGAAACAGGATAAGAGAGTAAATAATGTGCAAATTAAAAGATTAATAGTAAGTTTCTTTTTGTTTAGAATATAACAAAATAAATACATACATATAAGGTGCGATCGAAAAGTTCAAGAATTTTGTAACTTGATACTGTGGTTGCAACTTGCCACAATGTGTTCAGTGACTCCTCTATATCTAATAGTAGTAATGCATCAGCAGTCAGTCTGAATTATCGCCAGTCAAGCAATGATTATAAGGTGTTATAAAAGTTTAGTCACATATACGATGAGTGATCTTATTGAGCAGCAAATCTGCATCAGATTTTGTTTCAAATTAAGGAAAAGTGCAACAGAAACTTATGAAATGTTAAACTTTCAGAGAAGATGCCATGTCATTCAAAGACTTTTCAGTAGTTCTCAAAACTAAAGAGGGTCATTTCTTGAGATAATCCCCGCTCCAGCTACCCCTTCAAATTTAAACACCAATGATTCAATTATGTGTAATCTGATCAGGAGTAAATGACATTGAGCCATCAAGCAAATTTTTGGGGTTTTTATTTCCAGAGCAATGCAAACAATATGGCCCAGAGATGATACTTTCCCTCAATTAAAAAAGCAGTAATGATTTAACTATCAGAAAGATTAATAAAAATTATCAATAGATTTATTTGTTATTTGTTTTTTTTTTTTTTTTTTTTTTAGGAGCATTAGCAACTAAGGCCATATTGTTCCGGGAATATGCGGTGGTCATTCACTGACCTTTCCGCATCCTCCGTATTTGGTGGTGACGGGCTCGAATCCCAGTCTAATCAAGAAGTGTGTGCTATGCACTGCTGCTCCTTCCCACCTGGCTACGGAGGCGCTGTTTATCAATAGAGATTAATTTTCAAAAATAAATGGGCACAGGATAACAACTCTAAAACTGGCATTGCCAAAGAATCAAAACTTCAAAAATATGAACCAAACACCACCCTCCCTGTTAACAATTTAGTAAAGGCCTCTTTCTCTACCAACAACAATTATTAAAGGCCAGTGAGATACTAGTAGAGAGAAACTTCATGAAGGTCACATAGATACATAAATAAAAATAAATAAATAATAATGATAAATAAATAAATCTGATAAATTGTTGTTGTTGTTTGGTTTTTAGGAGCATTAGCAACTAAGGCCATATTGTTCCAGGGATATGCGGTGATCATTCCCTGACCTTTCTGCATCCTCCATATTTGGTGGTCATGGGCTCGAACCCCAGTCTAATTAAGAAGTGTGTGCTATGCACTGCTGCTCCTGCCCACCTGGCTACGGAGGCTCTGATAAATTGTATTCAGAGAACAAGTTCTGTATCAAACTGAAATGGCCGTTTCAAAAAAAAAAAAAAAAAAAAAGTGAGAGCAAGAGAATCTTAAAAATATCTGGATTTCAGAAAATTCCAATTTCTGGACAGCTGGATTTCAAACATTCTACTTGTAATGCAGTTTACCACACTCACTGTGAGGAAAAGAGAAGCTTGAAGTTTTTCTGTGTTCATATATTGGCAATGAAAATTCTGGCTAACGCTTACTATTCAGAGTATAAAGGGTTCTCAAATACCCTCACTGGAGGTTTAGATGACTCCCTGCTGAAGGTGGAGGTGTGGAAAATCCTAGCTCCTTGGCATTCTATTTTAAATGATAGTAAATACTATCAGACAGAGGAAGTTACATCACTGGGTCTCGTATGGACAAAAAGCCTAGTTAAATGGAAACTGTTCTTTACACTGGAATTCCAATAAATTGAGGCTTATTAAAGCTAGGATTTTTTTTAAGCTTTCACACACACACAGTGTAAATGTTAAACAGGTTTGGACTGCTCGTGTACTTGGGTACACAAGACCCTTAACAGAGGCAGAAAATCATATTCTTCTTCTGTACACTCAAACAATATACATTTATACATTCATTACACAGATGGCTTATTAATTATACGCAACCAAAATTATTTTAACTGGCTCCTTTCCAATTTTAATTCCTAACATTCTAGATACACATTAGAACCTAAAACAAACAATAGTACATTCATCCATTTGAGAAACCTTAAGGAACTTGCTAACCAGACCAAAGCCTAAATTCAATTTCTACCTAACTTTATCAATAAATACAATTTTCTTAATACATGTTGATATAAATAATAAAATGTTAAAATAACACGACTCAAGGGATTTAAACCTTTTAGTACCAATTAAAGGGAATAGATACAAGTTTTATCTGCCTACCTCAACGAATCAGGTTACCATTCCTTTCAATGGGCGACTACAATCTCGCTTCGACAGATCTTAATGAAGCCCTTCTTTTAAATACTTGAGCCACATATTAATTAGAGTATGCAAAATATTGCCAGTCGATGAGCATGAAACAGATATTTCTATATGACTACAAAGATCAACATAATTTACATATGACAACATTATATGAATGGCAGTCTTCCCACAAGTCCATAGACTACTTCCAGCCAAATCCAGCTGAAAGAGGCTGAGAAACAGACCATGCTGAATAACAAGAAATATTGCATCTAAGCCAAACTGCAACCAGGGGACTTCTTTTCAAATCAATGATATTAACTTTAGGGAAAAATTTATAAGTTTCCCTACCTTTATTATAATTAGAAAACATGTTATGTCTACAAGAGTATTAAGAAAAAGAATCACTATTTACCACAAAACAAGTAAATATTGAAATTAGGGCAAATTCTTAGCAAGGCACAATATCATCTGTATCACTATGAGAAACCCAATATTCAAATAAAATAAAAATAAGAAAAGCAAATCAAGTGGCATCAGTGCTTGTTAACACTAAAAAGAATCGTATTTCAGTAGTAGAGCACTATCCAGTCAAATATCAATGGGTATCCTTATATGATCCTGAACACAAAAAGAAGTAACAAACCAACTCAAATCATAAGGTATGCCATGAACACTGCCCTCTATAGATTAAATAAGAAAACATAATAAATGAACTGAAAATTTAAACATTGACTCAGCAATCAATGGGTCTAAGCCAAATGCAAATATGCATATGAATACTGAACTAGATTATAATAAACAAAATTAAGACAAATAAATCAAATTAAAATCAATTAAGTCTAACAAATGACAAAATAAATTAAAACAATGAAGTAGTTATAAGCATTCAAACCAAATAAAAATGGCACAAAATTGCATACAATTAGAGGGAAAAGAGGAGTACACAAGTAATGATATTGGACCTTGCTAAGAATTTTTTTGTGGCAAATGGTATTTCTTTTTCATGATACTCTTGTAGTTTCCCCTACCTATATCTGATTCATTTCAATGTTTCTGCCATATGGTTTGCAATTCTTCCATAATTCTTATCTGCTCCACCTTCATATCCAAGGAAAGAAATATTCTGCCTACCCCAAGATAACATCTGACTCCCAAGACCTTGGCCAAGATATTTATTAGCATTAGCAAGGGCACATGATGCAAGAAAGCAAACTTATATAGCATCAGCCAAAAACTACACTTTTAACAATTATTAGCAATGTATTAACCCAGTTCTAAAAATCAGGTGACTAGCAGGAAGCCTCCATGCAATCATCACCTGTAATACCTCAATAGAGACAGTACAACATGGGTTGTACCCAGAACAGAAAATCTTTCTGCTGAAAATAAATGTTTCTTTATAATAGTTCTTTACCTCATGAAATTAAACCCTGGAAGCATATGTCAAGATGTGAACAAATAAGTATTTACACAATAAATAAATTCAGCAATATCCTTTGATACCTAAATCAGTTCATATAATTTTCCAGGACTTGTCTATAACACTTTACTTCTATTTTTAAGAAATTTAATATGTTCTGTAAAGAATCCCCTCTCTTCTAGAATAAAACCCCAAATATCTAGTATTTGTAGCATACTTCAAGGGATGCCTCTCCTAACAAATGGAAAACTATTCTGGCTGAGCCTACTTTTCAGCAACATGTGTCTGTCTTTTTGCAAGATATGATCGATTTATGTCTTGGCTCCAATTAAACAAATTCTCAATGCCAAGGAAACTCATCTTAAAAAAAAAAAAAAAGTCTCAATTTCAGATCTAGAAGTTCCATAAATTGCATAAGCCAAATCATCCACATAGGCAACTGTGCCAGCCCATTCACTTTCAGTCTCAAGAAGCTTGTCCAAACACATCTTTCAAGGAAAAGGGTCCAGTGCTCAATCCTGGTAACACTCGCATACAATTGTACTTACTTCTTCAATATACCTTGTTCTTCTTCTTCTTCCTTGAAAGTTAGCCTAAAATTCCCTAACAGATCATCCCGCCACAGCCTGTAAAATACACCTTTAAAGTCAACAAACAACCAAAGGAAATATCAACCAATATAGTCCTCAGCATATCTTATTACTTGTATTATGGCATCTTTGACAGATCTGATTTCATGAAGCCATACCATTTCACCAGATATAAATGCATTCCAAACCAAGCCAACATGACGGAGAGCACTGACTCTAGCAGTGACTCCTCAACAAATGGAAATGAAAAGCAGAGGATGAAAATAGGGCGTCCAATTACTCCCGGCATGTTCCTAAAAAACCAACAAATGGATCCAAAGCCTACTAGCAAACCAAAAAATCTTAAGGGTAAAATTGCTACAAAAAAGGCAACTCCCATAAAAGGAAAGGGAACAAGACACAAAAAATGTCAGGGAAAAACCACTTTGAGGGAAAATCCAAACCCAGACATCACGATAGTCAATGAAACAGATGAAGAAGGGACAAACATTAGGGGAAAGGAAGTTGATACACAGACAACGGAGGATTTGGCATTACAGGTCCAAAACCTACCAAAACACCAAAAAACAGAAGGAACAGTAGAAAACATAGAAAAAATGTCAGCCCTGAAAAACAGATTTCTGGAAGTTCTTCAAGCAGGCCATGAGATTACCCCCTTTATGGTAACTGAGCTCTGCAAAATCTGGGGGAAAATGGAAAAGATAATAATCGACACAACAATTGCAAATGAAATTCTGAAAACAAAAGGAAATGCACAAAACCTACCTAGTCCAAACCCAGGACCGACCTATGCCAGGGCTGTAGGGGAAGGAATTGGCAAGAAGAGTGTCCCAGATCAAGTTCCACAGGGAAATCAGGACAAACATGTCATCATTATCAAGCCCTCCAAGGAATCAACAATAAAATCAAGCGAGGAGGTAAATAAGGCAGTTACAACACAATTAAGAGCAGACCTCAAGACCATAAAGATAAAAGCTATCAGGAACCTAAGAGAAAACGGAGTGGCCATTGAAACAGCCACAATACATGACTTAGACAAAATCAAACAATGTTCCAAACTAACCGAATTAAACTTAACTGCAGACACACCAAAAAAACTAAACCCCACAATGGCGGTCTATAATGTGTCAAAGGACTTTGAGGAGGTTGACTTCCTGGAAGATCTGTACAACAAAAATATTAGCGACAAAGATATCACACCGGATGCATACAAAAAAGAAATTAAAATTAGGTTCAAGATGAACGCAAAAAGTAATGAAAACAAACACTGGGTCCTGGAAATGTCCCCCAGACTGAGGAAGCAATTTCTAAAAACAGGAGGGCGAGTGTATGCTGGGTGGACTGCCCACACAATTAAAGATTTCATTGTGGCCTCACGTTGCTTCAAGTGCCTCTCATATGGCCATGCAACCACCACTTGTAGACAAAAAGAGCAAAAATGTGGGCACTGCGGCCTTTCGGGCCATCAAGCCGGCTCCTGTCCGACCTCTGAGGGTCCTGTATGCTGCCCAAACTGTAAGGCGCGAAATAAGGATTCGCAACACTCGTATCGTGACCCACTGTGCCCAGAATACCTGAGGGCACAAGAAGTAACTAAGCAACGAACCAACTATGACTAACAACCATAACACATTAGCTGTTAAGAATTTCAACCTACTTCAACTAAACTGCCAAAGATGCACATCGGTCATGTCAGATCTGTCCAAAACAATCCAAGAAAACAAAATAGATATACTTGGGCTGCAGGAGCTGTATTCATATAAAGGAAAAGTAAAGGGCCTCCCCTTCTCTGCGCGGGTAATACAATCGAACCCCTCGGTGGACGGCACAGGAGGAAATGCTACATCAAGGGTTTGGGCCGCGATTGTTATCACAAACCCAACCCTCACAGTCACGAGGATAAATAACCTGTGTACTGAATATGCTGCTGCAGCTTGTATAGAAGGTCCCATAGCCAGATTATATGTTTTCTCCATATACATGAGAAACGCACGACGAGGCCAGGACATTGAGCCCTTTGTGAATTACCTAGACCACGCACTGGATAGGCTGCCTGACAGAAATGTGATCATTATGGCAGACACAAATGCAAAGTCGACCTCTTGGAACAGCCCACAAACTGATGACAGGGGTGAAATGCTTGAAGAACTGATAACTTCCAAAAACCTAATTATTAAAAACACCCAGGGCCACCCACCGACTTACTCATCTGCCACAGGGGAATCCTACATTGATGTAACAATAGTGGGCCCCCCCACTAAGACATAAAGTCAGAGAGTGGAAGGTGCGTCCATCTTGGTCAGCTAGTGACCATATGGTCATAACATTCCACCTGACTTCTGAACCAAACAATCACCCAGGACGGAAAATGTATAATTTCGCAAGATATCAAACGAAGAAGGGACACTGGGACAGATTTGACAGACTTCTGAAGGAAACATTCTCCCCAGAATATCTAACATCCATTTCCAACCTTCCCACTGACCAACTCCTCCAAATCATCACGGAAAAAATAACGGAAATCAGTGACGGTAGCTTAAAAAAATGCATAAGGAAACCAAACTACGTCCCCTGGTGGACAACAACCCTGACTAAACAGAGGGCAACACTGAAAAAAGCCAGGAAAGTCCTCCAAAAAGCCAAAAGACAGGGTAGACCCCCGCATGCCATCCATGCACTCTATGAAGAATATAAACAACTTCGTCGACAGTATTTCAACACCATTTATCATGAGAAACAAAACGCGTGGGGCCGTTTGGTCAAAAAATCAACTACCAATGATCCGTGGGGACTAGTCTATAAGCTGATTACGGAGAAGGTCCATCCTGGGGAGGTGTTTCAGTCCATCATGACCACAGGCGAGACTGAGAGCCTTACCTGGAATGAATCCATAGATACCATCTTGGATGAACTGATCCGCCAAGACATAATGTGGCCCGAAAGTTCAACACAAACTAAAATGCGCATGGCTCACCTAACATATCTTGCGCCCTCAGAGGAGGAGATCTTCACTGCGGATGAAATTGAAAACGCAATTTCAACAATGAAAAATGGCAAATGCCCAGGCTTGGATCTCATGGAAGTGGCCACAGTCAAGAGAATTTGGTCACAGTGTCCAACTTTACTCATAAATCTCTTTAACTCCTGCCTGACCCACGGCATCTTTCCGAAACCCTGGAAGAAGGCCAACTTAAAACTTCTAGTTAAAAACCCGGAGAAATCATCAAACCTACCCACCTCCTACCGGCCAATAGCTCTTCTCCCAGTGCTGGGGAAAACCCTGGAAAAACTCCTGGCCCAGAGACTGAGAGCCTATTACAACAGGAAACATCTTTCTTCTGAATCCCAATTTGGGTTTACCCAGGGCAGATCAGCCGTGGATGCCATTGTAGCACTGCAAAACGCCATTGCAAACACAGAATCAAAGTATGTCCTTGGTCTCTCGGTTGACTTCAAAGGGGCCTTTGACACCATCTGGTGGCAGAGTGTCCTTGAGAGGTTCCGAGAGGCCGAAGTGTCAATCCCCATCTATCGACTCCTAGCGGACTATTTCAATGATCGCAGCCTAGTGGTCTTCTCTGGAGAATGCCATGTCACCAGGCCAGTTACGCGGGGCTGCCCACAGGGATCTGTTCTTGGCCCACTCTGCTGGAACATGGTCCTTGATGGGTGGCTTACGCGCCAACACAACACGGCAGCAAAGATTGCATTTGCAGATGACCTCATTATTCTACTACAAGGGAATTCAAGGTTATCCTTGGAAAGCGCCGCTCAAGAAATCCTCGAAGACCTGACTGCCTGGACTACCACACATAAACTAGAAATCTCCTCAGACAAAACCAAACAGATCCTGTTGAAAGGAAAACTGGATATAAAACGACCACCAAACATAAAGATTGGAAGCCAAACCCTAAAAATGGTCCCTACACTTAAATACCTTGGAGTGATGATTGACAGTAAAAAGCAATACATACCCCATGCAAAATATATACTCCAGAAAGTTAAGACAGTAACAGGAAAATTAATTCGAATTACCAGAACCTCGTGGGATATCAAACCACGCACCTTGTTGCTTTACTACAACTGCATTCTGCTTCCAATCATAACTTACGCTGCAGGTGCATGGGCAGGCAGTATACAAAAACATACTGTTAACAAAATAATCACTCAAGCCCAAAGATTCTTCCTTCTGGCATCCACCAAAGCGTGCCGCACTATATCAACATCAGCACTACAGATAATTAGCGGAAAGCTCCCAATTAAATTTGAGGTCATAAATACCTATCTCCAATATTGCCGAAGTAGGAACATCATATCTATTTTTGAAAGATACCAAATAGATAGAAACCTCACAATTAAAAAAGACAACGAGAGACTACGGGAACTATACGTCATAGACTGGCAAGAGAGCTGGACCAATGACAGCAAGGGGCGGACAACACATCTATTCCTACCTCAAGCGGCGGAAATAACCAAACAAATAAGATCGTGGTTTAATCCGGGACTCTACCTAACATTCCTCCTTAGTGGTCATGGCAGCCTGAACTCGAGGCTAAACGCACTGGGATTATCAGCTACCCCGTGCTGTAAGTGTGGGGGCCTGGAAACGGTCCAACATATCATCCTGGAGTGTCCCTACTACACGGATTACAGGCTTCCCCTTCAACTCGAAACCAACGTCTTTGATACAAGTGACTTTCCACGGTTGGTTGCTACTGAGGAACACTATAAACAGGTATCGACTTTCGCGGAGCGCGTTTTCAAAAGAAGACAGGCGATACAAGGGAACAATCAGAACTGACTGGTTGGACTGGACGAACTGGGACTCAATCCACACTGTGATGTGCGTCATTAAACTGGAACCACGTGGTGGTCCACCACAAATGGACATGCCACTCTGGGCAATACTCACGCTTAAGTGTCATCAATATGTGTCTTCAATATGTGCCCTAAACTACCATCAACTCACCAGACCAGCATGGGCTCGAAAATGCCAGGGCCTTTGCCAAAATGGATATTAAACCATGTAAATACAGACTTTCACTCACCATGAGGCACCGCACTAGGTCAGGATTGAGCCCTGCGAGAGTGGATCCATCACAATTGAACAGTCCAAATCATGTGTCAACACTAGTATCTTCCTCACTAGGTCAGGATTGGGCCCTGCAAGTGTGGGATCTACTACATTTGGACGGTCCATAAACACGTAATGACTAAGTGACATACCTAGATATCCCTCACACTAGGTCAGGATTGGGCCCTGCAAGTGTGGGATGGCTTACCACGTAATACTAAGCTTATAACCATGTTAAAGGAAGGGAGAAAGGAGGAAAAAAAAAAAAAAAAAAAAAAAAAAGAGAATCTGGCTGCCTCCTCGTGGCGCGGTACGGGAGCGGGGGGTCGGGACTAGTTCTCCGCGGCCCCCTGCTGCTAAATGCCAGATGCCAGCCACAAACAACATACACAACACATTACACACACTAATGACAATTATAAATAGTAACCGCGATAGATAACTTAAATTCCGTAAAGGCTCGCGTACTTATCACTCACTAAATACTTACTATAATTATAAATCACACTCAAATCTTAAATCTTACATTCAACCTAAACTTAAACTAAAATTAAATTAAACCTAACTCTACCTCAAACCCGACTTAACTTCAGCTTAACTTAAAACTAAATTAAATTAGGAAACATCAACCATAAATTAAACTTATAACTTTAATTAAACAGTAACTCAAATCTAAGCTTAAACTTAAACCTAAACTACAACCTAAACTTAAACTCATCTATAACTTAAATTTAAACCTAAACCGAACCTACACTAATGTCAAAACCAGCTTCATAATTACTTAACTCAAACCCAAACTTGCCCACTAAATTAACTAACACTCAACTTAAACACACAACAGAACTTAAACTTTACTCAAACTTAACTTAACCCTAACCTAAAACTAAACACTAAACATTAACTTAAATTAACTAAAACACATTCAAACGATTTGATCTAAACTTCAACTTTAAACTTAACTTTAAACTTAAATTTTAATTAGATGAACTAAAAAAACGATTCTGCTGGCACACAATTAAGCTTAACGAACGGCGGACATAGGGGACACCCTGGAAACCGCCAGTAAACTACAAAAAAATACTTTGATACTTTGTACGGAATCATTAACCAGTTAATACATAACCACTCAAATTTTTTTGCCATAACTGCCACTGGAAGAACAATGTGATGACAGACCAAGCAGAGTAATCAAGAAACCTATCAGGACTTTTCAGAATGACCTTCAATAAAACAATGAGGGTGTTTTCCTTGCCTGTCTTCTAACAAGAATGGAAAACACCTTCACCAAAGCATGAATTAAACATATTTAATAAAATACCAGGCCTTAAAACTATAGAATCTTTTAACAACCTCTCAATAAAATCGAGTCCAGGAACTTTGCCACATTTCACAAGGTTGATGGCCTCAGATGGTTCATCCCCGTAAACACAGGCTCACTATTATTACCATTAATACTCACAATTTAACATTATAATATTGAGTTGGTCTTCATTTAATAGTATTTCAAACAGCATTACATTTAATAGTATTTCAAGAGAAAATCTTGGAAACAAGATTTTCTCTACCACTGAAGTCAGGAAAACAGGTCTATAGTTACTGGCTTCATTCTTGGAACTGCTTTTATGTATTGGTGATATGTTGGTACCTCTCCAATCCAAAGGAATCTCTCCCAATGATACCCTCATAATTAAACACAGTGGTCTGATGCACTCATCATCATTTTAAAAAGAGAAATAATAACATCCTTCACCCTGCTAGAAAGGTCCACATCCAACTGATCACTGATAATATGCCCTGAGCCTTACGTCATGCTGTATAAAGACTTCATTAAAAAGATGAGATTATCAGAAACTTTAAGGAATCATTATTCAGTACTATTGATTTATAAGTATTATGTCACACAATGTGTAAACCTTCAAACAGAAACTCATAGGAAGGGCAAAATTCAAAGCAGATCTTCAAATAAATAACAGAATTAAAAAAAGTTTTATTATTTAAGTATAACAAAATGTACAGATTGATATATTACCTCGGGGAAAATCTTTTGGATCAAGAGTAAGTTTATAACCATCCAGGGTCTGAAGCATGAAGAGATAACTCTGCAAAATAATGCAACACTTCAGCATAATGCATTTTTGTATCTACATTAACTTGGAAAAATCTTGAATGTTTAAAAAATAATTCAGGAATTACTTCAACAGTTTAGAATTTCTTAGTTCTAGCTGTTTAAATTCATGAACCAAGCTATATCGATCAATATTTTATTTGTATTTTTTTTTTAAATTAATGCTGAGATAGAGAATGCCATGAGGCATTGGTATATAATGACTTCACTCTCGGAACTGCTTTTATATATTGGTGATATTGGCACCTCTCCAATCCAAAGGAATCTCTCCCAAGATGCCCTCATAATTAAACACAGTGGTTCGATGCACTCTTGAATTCATGACTCGCAAGTCAAGCAATGTGTGAGTCAAGCTATATCGATTAATATTGTATTTGTATTTTAAAATTAATGTTGAGGCATCAGTATATAATGTCTTTAAATGTATGTATTCTAAAGTCTGTTTAGCTGTTTTGCTGGATAGAAACCAGTTTCAGGAGGGGAAAACCATGCACACTATGTGTGACCCCTGCTAACTAACTCACCCATAAAGTCCCTGCCCACCAAGATAAGACTTCAATCCAGGCCTCTTCTATCTGGTATAGAAGAACAGTGAAATTGTAAATACTGTGCTAGCCACAAAGAGCATTTTTATGCCTTACTTAAGGGTATTCAAGTTGTGACAAAATTTGAGCTCTTCAGCCTATGAAGGTGAAGCTATATAAATTAAGCAAAATATAATGGCCTGGGTGCAGTTTAGTTTCCCACTTCTATGTCAGAGAACCCCTCTGCACAGCCTGATGTTCACTAGCAACTGATTTAATATAATACAGGATCTGTCAGAAATAATGACAAATTTCATTAGTTTTTCTCCTGTGCAAAGGAGATTTTGCTTTTAGTGAGAATAGGAAACAGGACAGAAAAATAAGTTGATTATAAAGTGATGGAACATTCAATATAGTGTTTACACATACTATAGCTTTTAGAATGTAAATCTATCATTACAACACAGCATAAATTTCAGCAACATTGTTCATATCATGCCCCCCATCAACACTACTATTACTTTTACTCAGTTAAATACCAACTTCAGTTTATTTTAAAATTCAACTATTTAGTAATGATGCAATTGCATTAGTCAATGTCATAGTCTGAATTTTACAGGGTTTGAGGCATTCTGCTCAAAATCTTTATTTTTCTAAGAAGCACACCTGGCATCTTCCATACTGCCTAAATAAGTCAAAACTAGGTCATCAACTCTAATACCTCTGGGTACCTACATGCCACCAATGAAAGGGCAAATAAACTTCAAAACGGTGCTGGCTAGGTGGTGATACTCAACGGAGAATAAGTAACAATGACTTCTACAATGAGGAAGCATTACTTATTCAAAGTATAAGAGGAAGGCAAGTCATGAAGATTTTAACAATATGAGATGTAATAACAATAATGCAAAGCATATAAACTTCAGTTTGTATTAAAATTCAAACATGTAGTAATGATGCAATTGCACGAAACAATGCCACAAGTGGGATTTCACTTAATAATAAAAGCTTTGGTAAGTATTCTGAATGCCTGAGTTAAGTGGTTGCTAAAAGTATATCATCTGACTGGAGCCTTTTGGACATTTCTGGTGACCTTGCTACATTTTCTAAACCTCTTTGTATGAAGAAAGGAGAGTTTCCCACTGGTTGAGTTGACAGAGTATATTATTAGGGATACTGGAGATCATCTTTGTTCAAGTCAATTTAAACCTCTTTGGGGGGAAAGACAAGTCATGGTCAATTTTCATGGCTATCACTATGATGGAAGTGCTTTGGCTCTAGTAGTGGATATTTATTTATATCCATTTTTGCTCCTTTCTCCCACCAACCTACAGCCGGACTGATCACAGGTAAATACCTATATAATTTTATAGTAACTATGATGCATACCTGTCGGGCTTTGGGTCTCAATCCCAGTTTGCAGCTAATAGTAATCCAAAATTAAAAACTAAAGTTAACCAAAAATTAACAATTACAGATTATAAAATTTACTTGAATTAATTTAGGACAACCATAACCTAAAAATGAATACTTGCAAAGCAAAACTGTTATTGAGACCACAGAAACAGATATGCCCGTGGCATTCTTTAAGTATGGCTATCTATCTGCTCAAAGTGCCCGAGGAAGTAGCAGAGAGACGGCCATGTGAAAGAAAGTCACCTTCCTATTTTATATTTATATTTTATACCTTATACTTTTATTAACTTGATCCCATGTTAATAGATAACATGGAACCATAGGCGATCCAACAACTACTGCTAGCCAGTTAGTTAGGCCTTAATTACCGGTAATACTTCCCGCCAAAAAAAAAAAATCCCCACCACCCGCAAAGCATAATCTATCGGGATCTCGACCTAACATATATATACAGTGGAACTTCTCTATTACGAACTTCTATTTAACGAATTTCTCTATATTACGAATTTTTTCGCAAAACATTGCACCTTGAAACGAAATGTAAAATTAACCCCATATAACGAAGTGTTAGTCTCTCTATAACGAATTTTTAAAAAAATTAGTAAAAGCATTTTTGAAGATTTTCAAGCATTTACTGCTAAACAGACGCTCAAATATACTGCCTCCTTCCTTCCGAAATTGTGCATTAGCATCTGGAATTAAATAATCATCCTTTTAGTGAACACTTGTGGCTATTGACGCCTGTAGGAGGGTCTTTGTTTCATTTTTGTTACAGTTATTTAACCAAATGGGTTTTCTTAAAAGTGGTCGTAAAGTTTACAATAAATAAGGTAGATTTGTAAATTGATGTTGGCTCAGGGGAAAACGAAATTCGCTGCGGTAAACCTTTAGCATGCTGCGGCAGCAATACACAGAATGCTACCATAGTCGGTTTTTAGTAACGCTTACTGAGTGACATTCGCTTCTCACCTCAATTGTACCACGTGACCTTCATGTCAATCATTATATGATATGTCTGTTCTCGTCTAACTGGACTCCCAGTAGATGGTTTTCATGATTTTTTTTTTTTTTTTTTAATTTCGTTCGTCAATCACATAGGCTATATGCTCTTGTATTTTTTTTTTTTTTTTTTCTGAAAAGTAACATACAGCATACGTTAATCATAAATTTTCTTTCGTGTATATATGAACGAAAGCAGAATTAAAAAAATTCACAAAGTTGTATATTTCTTCAAAGTGAGTAATACTGTTGACTTGGCAAGCAAACATCATTGAGTAGGCAGTACCTGTACTAAAAATTCACTATATGGCCAGCGCAGCGAAGTTTGCGGTGTATGTATCGGCAAGAGCTGCAGTCCAGTAATTTTTACAATTGCGAAAACAATGTCAAAGAGAAAGTGTTTAAGTATTGTCGATAAAGCAAAGATTGTTATGATATTGACCAGGGTTTTAAGAAAAAAGATATTGTGGAGAAATATGGCATATCTGCAAGCAGTTTATCTACGATTTTTAAAAAAATCGAGAATCAATTTTAAATGCAATTGAAGGAGGAGCAGACAAGAAGCAAATTAAGTTGTGTATATACGAAGATGTTGATAAAGTTGTTCTAAAATGTGTGCAAATGATACGTGAAAAGAATATCCCAATATTGGGCCTAATAATTAAGCAACAAGCTCTGAAATTTGCACAGTCCCTTGGACATACAGAATTTAATGCAAGCACTGGGTGGCTAGATAAATTTAAGAAGCGCCACAGAATTGTGGAAAAGGTTATTTGTGGAGAAAGTGTTAATTGTAAGCGAAGAAGATTGCAACAGTTGGAGGAACAATACCTTAAAGAAGATTTTGGAAGAATATGAGCGTAAGGATGTTTTTAATGCTGACAAAATGGGTTTATTCTTTAAATGTTTACCGAATAGAACATTTGCTTTTAAGGATGATAAATGTTTTGGCGGAAAACAAAGCAAAGAAAGAATCACTGCTAGTTGGAGCAAATATGACAGGAAGTGAAAAATTTAAGACTTTTAGTAATCGGAATATCAAAAAACCCAAGATGTTTTAGAGGCACAAAATCTTTGGAAGTTGACTACATCTTTTAATTAAAAAAGCATGGATGACAAGTGTTATTTCTGAAGAATGGATATTAAAACTAGACAAGCGTATAACAAAAGAAAAAAGGAAAATTGTTTTGGTAACTGACAACTGCCCAGCACATCCTGCCAGTATTTCTGCCAAACTTAAAAGTGCAAAGTTATTTTTACCGCCAAACGTAACGTCGAAACTCCGCCAATGGACCAAGGCATTATTAAAAATTTTAAATTTCATTATTGAAAGAGAATAATAATGAAAATTGTCAATGTGTTATCAGAAAATAGAAACTTGGAGGTTACAATTAACCTTAGAGATTGCATCTCTGAACTGGCAAAAGCTTGGACAAACGATGTCACTGAATATACTATTCAAAATTGTTTTTTGAAAGCGGGATTTGCATTGAATACAGAAGTCGAACAATGACTGGACGAACAAGATGAACTGCCCCTTTCACAACTGAAAAACTTTTGGACATTATTAGAATCATCCGGAAAAATTGAAAATGAAATAACAGTGGATAGTTATGTTTATGTAGATCACAGCAGAACATTCAAATGAAGATGAAATACTGCTGAACAGTGTTAGACGCGACCATGATCACGAAGAAATTAACGAAGACGCATCAGAACAACCTGTAGAAAAGCCAAGTCGCGAATAAATGATTAACGGTTCGTATGGGTCTACAGTTTTGTGAAAATGTTCCTGATAATGTTTTTAATGCTCTGAACAAATGTGAGGTTTTCTTTGAGAATCAGACAATTTTTTAATTGTACTGGGCAAACGAAAATTACAGATTTTTTTAATTTGTGATACTTACTGGCGAAAATTGTGTAAATGTAATATAAATAAGTATGTTTTTGAAATAAAATACATTAAAAATAAATGTAGATTCATTTTCATTTTCTAATTAGATAACAATTTCTAATAAAAAAGATATTCTCTGTATAACGAAATTTCTCTATAACGAAATTTTTTCACTGGATTTATCAAATTCGTTATAGGGAAGTTCGACTATATATATATATATATATATATATATATATATATATATATATATATATATATCCAAGTATGTAAAAAGAAAATAGGATTGTTAATTTATATCTATTTTATAATATTATTTCTAATCTGTAATATTATTTTGTCACAGATCTGATTAATGCCATCAAGAATGATTAAACATTATATCCGTCTGTATATTATTTGAGTTAAGTTGTAATGTATAACATGAATAGTTAAGTTTTAATGCATAACATGGCTAGTAAAATAGCTACTCAAGAAAAAAAAACTAAACGGGTGCTAAACGTAGCCTGAAAAAAATACATATATGCCAAAGTATAGTTATATATATATATATATATAAATATATATATAACTATGACTAGTATAAGAGGTTTTTTTTACTCCCTCTCTGATAATGTAAATAGCCAATAATCACAATGGGTGCTAAAAAAAAACGTGGCAGCAATATTCATATGAATACAGGAAACCCTTGATTAGTGCGGTTAATGAATCCTTGAAATATACCGCACATATTAAAACCGCACTAATCAAACTTAAGAAACAATGGGAATAATTATAATGAATCCTTGAAAATTATGAAATTGTAAAAATATATTTTTTCTTACTCAATACGTACCTATAATGCACTGCATAGTTCTTAAATTATTAAGGAATAAATTTAAAAAAAGATAGTATGATTTAAATTTTATTTTTTGCAAAGAAAAACCTTTTCTAACTTCAATTGAACAGTGGTGGCTTTCTTCCTTTCCTCCATGATTTTGCAATAACAATCGATTTGCTTATCTAACCCTCAACGAACGTTCATGCTTCTCATGCATCTGGATCAATCTCTAGTATGAGTTCTTTTGCTTTTTAAAGTGTATTAAATAGTTCAAGTTTTTTGAATGAAATTTCTTTGGGAGCAAATTGCTTTTCTTCTGCTTCATTTTCGTCTTCTTCCTCGTATGCATGTTGATGCTCAATTTCAAGATCGTCGTTACTTAAGTCTTTTGAATGCGAGTCCAATAATTCTCTAACGTTTTCTGAATCTACTTCCTCAAAGCCGAGGTCTTTTCCAATTGTAGTAATTTCATCAATAACTTTGTTGACAGGATTAATGAAACCGCAAAAATCATTTGCGCATTCAGGCAAAAGATTCTGCCAGACAGCTCTCATGCAGTTGTTCGTCATTTCTTCCCACGATTTGTGTATGTTCTCAACTGCTTCTTTAATATCATAATATTAAAGAAGTTTAATATTAAGAATAAAAGAATATGAGTTACCAGAGCAAATTTCAATTTCAGAGTGGTATGGGGTGCTGCTGTCGAGCATTTTGGAGTCGATTCCCATTCATTTAAGTTAGAAGACCCTGGTGAGTGCGTGTCACGTATTTGCCGCTTTAGGCCCCGTTGTGAGTTGCCAAGCACCGCAAGAAAAAAACAGCGCACTAATCAAATTTGATAACGCATATATTAAGGGGATAGTATCAAAAAATTTTTTCGCACTAATTAAAACCGCATTGTTCAAAACCGCATTAATCAAGGGTTTCCTGTACTTTATATTTAAATTAATTTCATCAACACATGTACTCTCTCCTATGGCCATAATGTGTGAAAAAAAAACTTTCTCAAGTATGAAGCCTTCAAGAATGGGTGAATGCCTGAATGAAACATGTCGATGAAGTGAACAAGGGCATATCCTACTTGCATGATTTGAAAGTGAAATCTGAAAAAAAAAAAAAAAAAAAAAGACATGATGTTAATGCACTATTTTAAAAAACATTATGATCAAGCTGATAATGGATTCATTGCCTCTTATAAAATTTTGTAATTGCTATATGTGGAAAACCACACAGCAATGGAGAGACTGATCCAACCTGATGCAAAGATTAAAACTATGATTAGCTCTAATCATAAGTGAAATAACTTTATCAATCCAATTATGCAACAATTTGGTATCAAGAATTGAAAAGATGGCAAATGGCATCAAAAGTAAGCTATGTGACAATTTGAAGATGAATGAATTTGCCTTACAATTTTATGAATCAACTTTACATGATAGTCAAACCCTGGTACTAGTTTATGTACATACTATAAATGTCAACAAAGACGTTATTGAAGAGTTATGGTTTGCTAAACAATTGGTGACAGACACAAAAGGATAATTTTTTTCAAGTAGCAATTTTTCAAGTAGATACACTTAGTCACTTTTAGCTTACATTTTTTTTTTTATATACAAATCTTGCATATTTCCATTTTGTGCAGAGCACGCATGTCCAGCCCATTTCTTTTAGTGTGTAGCCTATAACCATGTAATGTAAGCAGCTATAACTATTATTATGTTCTCCCCTTCCCTATTATACCCCCTGAGCATAAAATTAGCATGTCACAAAATAGTTTCACACTGATTTTTTAACAATTTGTTTTTAGCAATATTTGACTTTTGTATTGATTTCTTATGATGTTTCATGTATCCTCCTCGGTATAAATGTAAATGTTAATCAACAAAATTTAAATCCTATTTTGAAAACTGCATAATTAGTGGTAAAGAACTGTTCTTGTAGCCATGACTAATGAAAACACATGCAGCCTGTGACCTTCAACATTATATCTCCTTTGACATCTAAGAAAAAAAAAAGATTGGGTACCCCTGGTTAGAGTATATATCTCCATACCTGAAGCCAGTCGGGGTTTGGATTCTTCTGAGAAACACATCGCATTGCAGCTATTCTTTTAAAAAATGCAGCCTTTTTTTGGAAGCCAATTTCTGAATAAAGCTGAGAAAGTGCACAAAATCTCTGCACCTAAAAAATAGTTTTTTTATCAATAATTAATAGAAATAGAAAAAAATCTAAAACATTCTAGTATAACATTTCAATAATCATTCTTGTCAATATGATCGCAAAAATCAAAAACGCTGATGTAAATACCTGTTTCAAGAGGTGTGATAAATACTGAACATTCGGGGCATGATTGTAGCCATATGTTAATGTTTAAATATATACAGTAATACCCCGACTTACGCTACCCCGACTTACGCGAACTCGGAGTTAAGCGGTTCTTGATTTTTTCGTTTGGCAACGCTGCCGCCCACTATCTTCAAGGTCGTTTTTCATATGTTATCGATATACGGCGGAGAATGAGAGCGAAAGATGAACAAAATTCAACTTTGCTGCTTTTATGTTTTTTATATCAGTGAAGGGGAAACACATTTCACCATAATAACGTAAAAACCAACACAATTCCAGCTATCGGTATAATCGCAAATGCAATTAGATCGAGTTTACTACCAGTTTATAACAGATTCCACTAGCAGAAACGCAACTGGATTTTTATTGTTTTATGGTAGTAACCCCTAGAAATGTGAGGTGTTAATAGTGTATCTCTGCCTTTATGGTGTTGTTTATTCAGTTGCTACATGCGCGCAGCTTTGTTTATGCGTATCAAGCGTGCCTCCTCGTTTTGTAATTGTGCTTTATTCCCTAAAAATGAGTAAAATACTTAATTAAAAGGTGTGAAAAGGAAGCGTCCTGGTGAAGACACTGCAGATTCAGAGAGAAAAAAAGCAATTATCGATAAACAGAGGCGGACTGGATCAAAAATTCTTACCCGGGAAAATTTATAGTGGCCTCATACTATGGTTTATGGCCAAAATCACACTGGCCCACCGGGGTTTCCCCGGTAAGGCTTATGGCCAGTCCGCCTCTGTCGATAGAGAAAAAATATAAAATTGTGAAACGCTTTGAGCGAAATGAAAGACCATGTGATATTGCACGTGCTACAGGCCTAAACGAAGCAACGGCGAAAAGCACATAACAATTGCAAACTTGACAGGTTGAAAATTGAAAAGGGCTCAATCGTAAAGGGCTTAAAAATTTTAGAAAACATAGACTCCAACGAAGAACGCGTTATAGCTACAAAGCAAGGAATAAAAAAATTATTAGCTTGCTACGAAGAAATTCTGCGTGAAAAAAAGAACGCGCTGTGTCGTCAGACGAATTTGTTAGATTTTATGAAGCCATCGACATCGAAATAACTTTTTAACGTAAGTCATTTGTTTTTTAAATACATATTTTGTATTAATATGTATAAAGAACTGCAATTTTATTAATATTTTTCTTCTAAACTAGTGTTTTTGTTAGTCCTTGGTCCCAATTAAGCAAAATTTATATGTATTTATATGCAAAGTTGTACCCCGACTTACGCGAATTCGACTTACGCGATTTTCGTCGGACCCACCTATCGCGTAACTTCGGGGTATTACTGTATAATAACATAAAACTTATAATAACGGTATATGGTTAGCATGCCTATAGCACTACATATCATATCATATCATATCATATCAGGAGATAAAGATCTGATTTTAGAGACAAAGTAATAGCAACATATCCAAAAGGTTTTTACTAAAATTAATGCTGCAAATGTAAAGACCATTACATAATAACACTAGATAATAATTTTAAATTCTCCTTATTACATTTATATGCAGTTTAACTACTACAGAAACTGTGCTATTTTACAATTAATAACATGTGGAATTGGTAAAATGATATACATAAATTGTGTCCTATAACAATTTATTTTTCTAGATTTCAGATCTTAGCATAAGAAACTAGAACACATGCAAAATAAATGATTAAAAATATTATGTTAAGATTTACTTTATCTAAAAAAGTGTAAATGCAAATTTTAATACCACTATTTATAATCAAATAACTCAACTAAACAGCAGAACATAAAAATTAACACATGTTTATTTGCAAAATAAAAATACAGTACATATAAAATTCTAAAAATGAAGTGGACAATTGTTAAAAATGTGCATAATAAAAGATACAAGAACCTCAGTATAGGGGTTCAAAATTGTGCCCTCTCAGATACCAGTACTTTTTACAAAGAACATTGGGTATTTCAATATGTGCAGTGCAACCTCGATATAATGCAGGTGTCAGTGATATCTTTAACACCCAGATCATAGCCTGAAATAAAATTTATCTAGTTTTTCTAATTTTTAATAGGAATATACAATTACTTAAACAAGTGTTTTTATTGCAAGCAATTTCATTTCAGCTTGTGTAGTGTGTGTTAATTTCATTATGTATGCGCTCTCTCTCTCTGGGAGTGATGAGCACATTTTTTATTGCCAGTTTGCTGGCAATAAAATAACATATGTAAACTGTCTGCATGTCTTATTTTCTTTCATAAAATCAAGATAAATTTTATTATCTTTATTCAAGGCATGGGTCAAGTTTTGCTATATTGGCACACCAGAAATCTCACAGTAAAACAGTTCATTTTCAGCTGTTTTTTTTTTTTTTTTTTTAATTATTTACATGAACAACAATGTCTTGGAATGACATAGTTGTTCCAAGTTCTCCTTTGATGAGGAAGGAAAGAAGTGATTGCTGTGTGGCACTGTAGCTGTTGATCACAGTATGGAAATTTAATGGCACATTTAGATGCCACGGCCAAATTGTGCCTCTTCTTATGCAATAGATTCTCAATAGCTGTAATGCTGGCAAATTAAATTTCTTGGCATCTCAAATTCCATCATGGAGCTTTCGACAGAGTAGTTGTTGGAATTACTCTTCCTATACATCCTTCAATCCCTCTTCCTATTTCTCCTCCAGTCCCTCCAATGTACCCATCCTACCGAAGTAATAGAATGGAATGTCCCATAGGCATAAGATTAACCGTGGAGCACCCTGTACCCATCTGAAGGTATTTTTTCAAAGTAATTGTCTCATTTCAGGTCAGCTCTTCATCTGCATATTTCCCGTTTTCAATTTTAGTGGAAAATATGATAATTTCAAAAAGGTTTGAAAATTTCATGTTCTCATTGCTGTGGTTTTAATCCATATAATGGGAAGGTTTTAAGGGTCCTATTTCATATTGGGATGGACATCACTTTTGAATTTCAATATGCCTTTTTTTCTTACTTATTTAGTTTTAAGTAATATGAGGTTTCAGTTAAAGTAATATAGTTCCATATCTTTTTGCATGGCTTATATGTTTCAAGTTAGTTTCTCTCTCTCTGTGATGTATGTACTAAACCATGCATTTGTTTTATATTACACATTTGTGAGTCTCTGAACAGAAGCTTTGCCCAGGTCATTACTTGATCAAGGGTGGAATTCAGGATAATTTGGACAGAAATGGAATTCTGAAGGATACTCAGCATGGTTTTGTAAAGGGAAAATCATGTTTAACTAATATGTTTAGGTATTCTGACAGGGTCACTCAAGAGCTGGACTTTCAACATTGTTTATATGGATTTCAGCAAAGCATCTGACTCAGTCCCAGATGAGCAGTTACTTTATAAGCTGGAACAGGTTGGAATCAGAGAGAAAATCCTTAGATGGATAGCTGATTGGCTTCAGGGCAAGAGGAAGAGGGTTGTGATAAATGGTTATTCCTCAGACTAGGTTGATGTAAGTGGGGTTCCCCAAATATTAGGACCACTGCTGTTTTTGATTTTCATAAATGACATTGATGAAGGGATAGAGGGTGTGATGTCTAAATTTGTAGATGATGTAAAGATTGGTAGAGTAGTTAATGATCACTGCCAAGAAGAGCTTCTTAAGAGTGATCTAGATAGAGTTCAGGGATGGTCAGAAAAATGACAGCTATGCTTTAATCCAGCAAGGTGGAACATAGTGCACCTGGGGAACAGTAACCACAAAATAACTTATACACTTGGCAGTTGTTGTTGTTGTTGTTATTTGGTTTTTAGGAGCATTAGCAACTAAGGCTATATTGCTCCAGGGGATATGCGGTGGTCATTCCCTGACCTTTCCGCATCCTCCATATTTGGTGGTCACGGGCTCGAACCCTGGTCTAATCAAGAAGCGTGTGCTATGCACTGCTGCTCCTGCCCACCTGGCTATGGAGGCGCCTACACTTGGCAGAGCCAAACTAAAGTCGATAGTGGAGGAAAGGGACTTGGGTGTTATGATACGATCATGCGTGAAGTTCTCCGAGCATTGTAGACTGGTTGCAAGGCAGGCCCATGGTGTCCTATCGATGATTTATCGAACAATTGCTAGTAGAGATAAGGACATCATAATCCTATTATATAAGACTATTGTTAGATCACACTTGGAATACTGTGCCTAAAGAAAGACATTGTGCTTGTTAAAAGGGTCCAAAGGTAGGTAACTCGGCTGGTGAGATTGGCAAAAGGGCATCCATATGAGAATTGACTTCGAATATGTGGGTTGCATAGTTTGGAGACTAGGCACCTTAGAAGAGACTTCACTGAGGTGTTTAAGGCTCTGAGAGGCATAAGCAAAATGAAGGACTTTTTTTTTTTTTGTTGTTGTTGTTGTTAGTTGTTGGCACATCAGCTTTTGTGGCCATAATGCACCTCCCAAAGTTTTGCATTTTACTCTGATCCAAGCCCAAGGCGGGATTCGAACTCGCAGCCTTTGGGTTGCTAGACAGGCACTTTACCCACCTGGCTAGCACGGTCGGCGAATGAGGACTAAATTTTCAGTGTTATAAATGATTCTAGAACAAGGGGCCATAATTTCAAGTCAAGGGGGGGGACTTTAGACTGGATTGCAGGAAGTTTTATTTTAGCCAATGAGTTATAAATTACTGGAATAAGTTACCTACATGGGTGTTAGAGGCTGACAGTTTGGGGAAATTCAAAGGTCAGCTGGATAATTACCTATGGAAGGAGGGAAATGCATAGGTTGTCTATTTCCTTTTCTCTTATTAATTATTATTATTTTTTTAATTTTCTTCTTATTATTTTATTTTATTTATTTATTTTTTTTTTTTTTTGGCTGGTGCAGCATAAGCCATAGGCTTCCTTGTACCATGTGGCCATTCCTAATACTAATCTCTCTCTCTCTCTCTCTCTCTCTCTCTCTCTCTCTCTCTCTCTCTCTGTTTGTCTGTCTGTCTGTCAAGGAAGGATGTGGTGTTCCATTTCCAGAGTAAAAGAAAATCTGGAAGAAAGGGTAAGGAGGAGTCCATTCATGTGGCCATTCCTAATACTAATGGCCACATGGTGCAAGAATATGACCAATAAATACACGTTGTATAAAAGGATATGAGCAATAACACACAGTATAAAAGAATATGGGCAATAAATATACATTATAAAAGTTAGAACACTACTCTGCATGAAATTTGAAGGAAAAATTTATTGAATGGCAATTACTACGCTTTGAAATATAAGTGAATAAATAGCACATACTATTATGTTCTGTTCCATTTATACTCCAGTATGGCCACCAGGTCAGGGGAGTTCACAATTAATCATTTTGACAATGAATACAATCATTAACTCTATTCAGCAATCAGACAACCTTGAACCACAGTCCATTCAAATGGGTATGCTAGTGCACTCTTGTTCTTAACCTCTTGGCTCAGTAAGCAAGATTGAGAGTAAAGCAAGTAAGTGGTGCAGGAGGGGGACCCATGAAGATTACCATAATTTATGGCCGAAGGTGTTATATACTTCTACATCAAATTTTGGGGGGAGGGGGTTAGTTCAAAAAAAAAACTGCAGAGGGTATATTTATCTCCAGAGAGTGACTTGATAGCAGCAGCAACAAAGGGGATCGTAATTGATCCAAACTTGTAGCAGACATCTGTGGAAATTGAACAATCTTGGTAATTACTATTTTATGGAGTTACAGGGATCTGGACAGTTAATGTGCAGTGATCTTCATAGGATGGTGGAGACTAAATGTTGTTGAATGGAGCTTGGTTCACCTGGCTGGGTGGCTGCCAGCTATCCAGAAAGTCTGCCTCAATTCTTTGGGACCTCCTAGTGCTGGTAGAAGTAACTCTGGATGATGTGGGAGAAGGGAAAAGGTACCAGAGTCGGGGGGGGGGGGATTTGAGTTCTCTCTTAGAATGATCAGTAAATGCTGTAAAACACATCCCCTCACCCACCCAAGTTGTCCTTATGGGTTGTCCTGGCATGTTCAGATACAGGTACCCAGCTGATGGAATGACTGCACACTGAGTAGGCCACACTAGTGGCCTACTCAGTAGACAAAATGGTGCACTTCTGAGGAGGGCTACTTGTTTTAGCAAGGTGGCAGTTGCCTGTAAAATATACCTTTATGTTGTTTGATATTCCTGCCACAGAATACCAAAGGGAAAGTGAAATAAAGTGTCTTCACAGTCATCCTGATGTGGGAAATGGGGTGCCTAAACCAGTTAGTGAACTGCATCATCAAGGGGGATAACTTCCAAGGAGGAGAATGTTTATAACCTGATCAAACTGAGGGGCTAAGCTGTTGAGGACTACATCAGTTCAAGGCTGGGCCCTAAAATCAAACCCTTAATGCTGTTGGGGAAGATTTAAAAAGGATCAAGGATGGTTTAAGTATTAATTGGTTTCCTGTAAACCCATTGTGAGGAAGAAAGAACTTATTTCTATGCAAAAGATCTCTCTCTCTCTCTCTCTCTCTCTCTCTCTCTCTCTCTCTCTCTGTCTGTCTGTCTGTCTGTCTGTCTGTCTGTCTGTTTGTCTGTCTGTCTGTCTGTCTGTCTGTCAAGGAAGGATGTGGTGTTCCATTTCCAGAGTAAAAGAAATATAAGAATAGAGATATTGGAATCTGTCCAATTCTCCCTGTAATATTGCCCATAGCTAAATTTAGTGTGCATGTGAAGTTGAAAATCTGGAAGAAAGGGTAAAAAGAAATCCTCAAGCTGAGTTTAGTTTGGACAAAAAAACTTGCTTAAACTGGAAGTAGGCCTGGTCAACTGTGAGGCCTATCAGACCCGGGGGGAGGGGGTGAAAGCAGGAGCTAAGGCTAATTTAGCTCCACCAAGGAGGATAGGATGTTAGTAAACACTGATGCCACACTAATGCTCACCAAAACATCCTTGGGCTACAGGGATATAGCAAATAGAGTTAGAGGTCAAGCAGTACTGGAGGTTTCCTTCAACTCTGCAATAGTTGCTCTTATGAAGTAAACAAAATTCTGTCATGACCAGATAGTGTGTGTTTTGAATGAGTGAGCGTGTGTTGTGTTGGAGTGTTGTTCATCTGAATACTTAGCCTAGTGGTTTGTGGAATACCACTGATCCCTAGTTTCCATCCAACAGCCAGGCCAGGTAATGTATGGTGGAATGTGTTTGAAAGGGCCAACCCCAAAGTACCAGCTTTCTATGGAGGGCCCTTCGCCCAAAAATATGAAAGGAGTGGAGGGCGGGGTAATTAAATACTAAAGCAATAGGAGCAGAGTGCTCTATGAAAATTGCCATCAGAGAAGTTATTCACACCATGTGAGAGTTTGATGTGGTCCAGAATGGGCATTAAGTAATGATTCTGATTGCATCATAACGTAGGAGTTCATCATTTCAATCAGCTATCCGTATACACATATCACATTCTCAGTTGGAAGTCATGAAGTGGCAGATGTTTATTGTCTGGAACACAAGGAGTCAGGTAGAGTTGAATTTCCAGAGTGAGGCTGTTCATTGTCTGGTTATATCATGCTGTCTTCAATCATGGTGCTCAAGTCCAATGAGTCTGCTCCAGTGATGTTGCTGAAGTTGCATCTTTATCTTCACTAGGCAGCTAATCCTGTGTTGAAGACTATAATACTTTGGGCTTCACTAAGCAGTTAATCCTGTGGTAGCAGATAGTGAATACATTGAGACTGTAACCGTAGCTAGCTAATGTCTACTTCTCTACATTAAGATTATACATATTATGTAGGGTTATCAAGAGACAGACAGATTGTGGTCACGTACAGGAGTTGCACTTGTAGAGATGGAGTACAGATTGGAGGCTAGGGCAGGATTCTTTGGTTTGTGGCTCTCAGTCATGTATATAGTAATAGAAGCATATAATGCGAGAAAGCAAGCATATGAGCTTATGTAGCATCAACCAAAAAAAATATTCACACAACCATTCCCTCTAAATGTTTGTCCAGTTCCTCCTTGAATTTATTTAAGCTATCAACTTCCACAACAACAGATGGAAGTTTGTTCCAGCAATTTACCACCCGCTGGCAAAAGGCAAATTTCCGCACATATATTTATAACTATCTTTCCTCAATTTGAATTTATGCCCTATTAGGTTCGTAATCTGAGCATGTGGAAGAATTCCATCACAATTCAGCATGCTCAAACCATTAAAGGCCTTATAAACCTCAAACAGATGAAGTCGCAGGTGCCGAGTTTCCAGCCACTGCAATTTGCAGAACTTAAGTCCCTCTCTTGGTAAGAGGATCCCTTCATTCCCCTCACCAATATTGTTGCCCTTCTCTGTACATGCTCAAGCAAATCTACATCCTCCTTAAAATGAGGCCTCCAGACCTGTAAACAGTACTTAAGGCGTGGCCTGACCATTGCCTTATACAAAAGGATAATCACCTCCTTTTCCATGCTAGCAAAATTCCTGTATATCATTGACAAAACCCCATGACCTGCTCTTGCAGCCTGTCTGCATTGCTCAGAAAACTTCATATCTGACTGCACAATTACTCCCAGGTATTTTTCATTTTCTACCATCCTAAGTGTAGTATCACACAGTTGGTACGTTCCTGTGGGGTTACTTCTACCTGTATGCAGTACTTTGCATTTGTCAATGTTAAACTTCAACTGCCACTTCTCAGCCCATCTGCCCAAATTTTCTAAATCCTGTTGCAGTAGCAGGCTGCCATTACTGTCATTAACAACCCTGCCAACCTTTGTATCATCTGCAAACTTCAACACTAAGCCTGATATACCTTCATCGATATCATTGATAAATATACAAAACAACAGTGGGCCCAACACCAAACCCTGTGGAACTCCATTAATATTAGTCCACGAACAGCAGTGTCCATTGATTACACCCTCTGTCTTCTCCCACTCACTCACCCTTTTATCCATTGTAGCAACTTGCTCTTAATACCATTCTGCTCCAATTTGTAGAAGTCTATGTGCAACAGTGTCAAAAGCATTCTTGAAATCCAAGTAGATGATATCAAAATTATTTTTTGCATCCAGTTCCTTTGTAACCACATCATAGTATCCAATCAAATTTCTCATAAAAAAGACTTTCCCTTAACAAACCCATGCTGTGTCTGAATTATTGCTGCAATCTTATCTAGATGATCCTGCAATGCATCTTTAACCAGTGACTCCATTCTTTTACGCAAAACAGAAATTAAACTAATTGGTCTGTAATTACTCGTGTCACCCTTCGATCCCCTTTTGTGAATTGGGGATACATTTGCACATCTCCAGTCCATGGGAACCTCCCCTGAGTCCAAGGATGCTCTCATAATCATGGCTAAGGGTTTGCTTAGTTCCTTTGCTGCCTCCTTTAATATAATTGGATAGATCCCATCCACCCCAGGTACCTTCCTTATGTTTAACTTCAACAATTTCTCCCCCATTTTGCTCTCAGTTATTACAAAATCATTAAGCACCTTGCTACAATATGATACCCTTCTGGCATTTTCCTTCCTTAATAACTCCTCATGTGTGAATGTAGATGCAAAATACTCATTCAGTTTGTTTGCTATCTGAGCAGGATCACAGTCGAACCATCAATATCAAGTGGACCAATCAAAAGATTCATTCCCTTTCTTTTAGAGTTTATATAAGTAAAGAAATCCTTGCTGTTTTTCTTAGCATCCTTTGCCAAATATTTTTCGCATTCTGCCTTTGCTTGCCTAATCTCCTTTGTGTCTTGATTACAGACTAGCTTATATCTGCCATAGGCTTCTGTGTCGCCTGATAATTTATATTTATTCCATGCATTTTTCTTCTCTGCCACGAGTCTCATTAGTTCATTTGACAACCATTTAGGCCTAAACCTTGAACAATATTTCTAAATAGGTATAAAACATTTATTAGCTTCCACGATTATTTCTTGAATGGTTCCCATTTAGAATTTGCTGTTGGTCACATCATCAGTTGGTCCCACTGTACAGAATTTTAAAACTGTCTGAGACCACTGTAGTCACCTTTACAGAAGCAAAAACCCTTTCCTTTACCCCTGATGGTAATTATATCTTTGAGTAAATCCTATATCAGTACACTGTGATCACTGCCACCTGGTGGTTTCTTTATCTGCAGATTCTTAATACATGAATTATCACTGCTGATAACCAGATCAAGAGTATTACCCTCTCTGGTTTCCTCTCGAACATGCTGCTGCAGAAAATGATCATCCAATAAATCCACAAAAGTCTTGCTAGTGTGTGAGTGACCAACCCACAAGTTCCAGTCAATATCTGGGAAGTTAAAATCCCCCATTATAAGATATTGTAATTTACTAGCCCACTCTATTTCTCTGTACCATTGTTCGTTGTACTCATTCAAGTCATTAGGTCTATAACACACTCCTACTCTTATTTTTGCTTTCCCAGTGCTTATGTCACACCACACTGACTCAACATTGAACTGTCCATCTTATGTCAACTGGATTCTTAATTAACAGCATAATCCCCTCCTCCCTTCCTATCCTGTCTATCCTTTTTGTACACTTTGTACTCCCCAAATTCTAATTCTGCATTCCTAATATCTGTGTGACGCCATGTCTCTGATATCCCAACAATATACTCCTTTGATGTCTTGATCCATACTTCAAATTCATCAAATTTATTTACTGTACTTCTAGCATTTGTATACATTCTCCTATTCTTATTCTTAGTTACCCTAACACATCCCATATATTTATTTGTTTCACGATGACTGCCACCAGTCCCTGAAACCCCCAGCACCCCTCGCTCCAGGCCGCTGCTTATTCTAATAGAAGTAGTGCAAGAATCACCTTCACCTCTGCCTGCGGACATTTTTATCCTTTTAATATGTGAATACCTCCAAGCTAGCAGTTTTCCGACCCACCTAACACTGCCTCGATAGTATCAGCAAATATTCTTGCACCCTTTCTATTTAAGTGTATCCCATCCCTGTAGAAGCAGTCTCTCCTGTTAACATGCACAGACCACACTAAAAAATATCCTACCCAATGAGCCTTGCACAATCCCTCCAGGGCCGAACTGATTGACAAAGCTCTCATCATGTACTCCCTCCTATCGTGTTGGGTCAGAATTGCAGACACTTTCAAATTTAACCCTAACTCGCAACTTTTTTTCAACATTGACCTGTACTTGTTAAGTAAATCTGCAGATCTCCTACTCTTAATGTCATTGGTGCCAATGTGTACAACATCACCCTTTGTGCCCTCAAAAGATAATATCTGCTTCAGAACATCGTCAACTTTTGCCCTTGGCAAACATACCCTGGTCCTATTCCATCTCTCCTTTTTACACAATATATTACCCATCTCCCTGACAACAGAGTCAACAACAATAACTAACTCCTGTGGGACCACCGCATTCCGCCTTGGAGATTGCTACTGTGTTTCCTGATGCACAATAGTGAGTTCTGGCGTTGAGTCAGGCAGCTGAGAGCTTGAAGGGTCCCTCTTATTAATTTCTTCGAGGACATCTACCCTACACCAAAAACAAGCTCTCATAGACACCCAACAGAACACTGAGTTGATGCCTAATTTCTAGATGTTATAATCTGTCTAGAGAGAGTAGGGGGAACTGGAGCAAATGGCAGTAGAGAGAATAGGGACAATTCATTTTGTAATAGTCTGCCACAAGTGATGCATTCTGCTAATAATAGGGCAGACTGGAAGATCAGCTTTATGTGCTTTAATATTCTTAAATATAACTGAGGGTTCTAAATTGTTCAGGCTGAAGTGTTTAAAGGCAAGATGTCCAGCTTATTGCATGGAGCTCCTTTAAGACAGACTTGATCTTCTACGCTTGGGATTTTGTAGGGCCTAACTTGATCTTCTTATAGGTGCTGGTTTCTGTAGCAAGCTGGAAATCTTCTGTAGATATACACTCCTATCAAAGATGATGATCACTACATTCTTGTCAGCCAGGCTGATGTGGAGTGATCTCCTCCAAGGGACTGTACAAGTCCATGCAGTTTTTTCCCTTGACTAAAATTCCCAAAATCCTATGTTGAAAACCATAATACTTTAGCAATAATAATGGTAATCTTTGCTCCCCTTACTTTTTTTTTTTGCTTACTTTATTCCATTTTCTTAACTCTATTTCAGTCTTGTTCAGCATTTTATTATACTGTTTATGCTATTATTTGGCCTGTACTTCAAAGAGAGGCAACTTTCATTCAATAATTTTTTTACTTCGAATTTAATTCAGAGTAGTATAGTGTTCTATCTTTAATACTTCCTACATCATGTTATCTGTGTGTGTATGGAAGAATGCCCTTTAACACCAATATTACAGGCAATAAGATATCTTGTATATATATATATATATATATATATATATATATATGTATAAAATAACACACCTTTTCTTCATCACTCTGTTGAAGATTAATGAAAACAACATTCTGGAGAAATTCTGCAGTTTCAAGATATTTCTGAAATAAACAAACAATCTGAGTAATTCAAATAATACTATAACAGAATAGTGTAATAATATATATGTAAATAAATGACTATATGCAAAGATATCACTGCTACTGAATTAGTAAATTTTATATTAGGCAGGAGTTTAAATGTAAAACTAAAAATAACTCACCACCATATCAAGTTCCTAATAGTATTATCACTAGGTATCATTGTTAGATATAATGATAACAGTTACTAATATCAGATTTTTTCTATTTGTGAATTGGCTTGGCATTTATTTCTTGATTAGGTGTATACTTTTCTATTGAACAGAATAAGAAAGTTAATATATCAGCACTTAAGATTTCAAGATATTTCTGAAATAAACAAACAATCTGAGTAATTCAAATAATATTATAACAGAATAGTGTAATAATATGTGTAAATAAATATGTGTAAATAAATGAACTGAATTAGTAAATTTTATGTTAGACAGGAGTTTAAATGTAGTGAAGTGGGAAAAGAAAAGAGTAAGTGGGAAATTATCGACCTGTCAGTCTGACTTCAGTGGTAGGGAAAATCATGGAGGCAATGATCAAGGGTGGAATTCAGGATCATTTGGATCGAATTGAAATTCTCAAGGATACTCAGCATGGTTTTGTAAAGGGAAAATCATGTTTAACAAATCTTGTTCGCTATTTTGAAAGGGTCACTCATGAGCTGGATTTAGGGAATAATTTCGACATTGTTTATTTAGATTTCAGCAAAACTTTTGACTCAGTCCCACATGAGCGGTTGCTTTATAAGCTGGAACAGGTTGGAATCACTGGGAAAATCCTTAGATGGACAGCAGGATGGCTTCAGGGCAGGAGATAGAGGGTTGTGATAAATGGCTATTCCTCAGATTGGGTTGATGTAAGAAGTGGGGTTCCCCTAGGATCAGTATTAGGACCACTGTTGTTTTTAATTTTCATAAATGACATCGATGAAGAGGGCATGATGTCTAAATTTGCAGATGATGTTAAAATTGGTAGAGTAGTTAATGATCACTGTCAAGCTGAGCTTCTTCAGAGAGACCTAGATAGACTTCAGGAATGGTCAGAAAAATGGCAGCTATGCTTTAATCCAACAAAGTGTAAAGTATTACACCTGGGAAACAGTAATCCCAAAATAACTTATTCAATTGGTGGAGTTCAACTAAACCCAGTACTGGAAGAAAGGGACTTGGGTGTTACGATACAGTCAGACATGAAATTCTCTGAGCATTGCAAACAGGTTGCAAGGAAGGCCCATGGTGTCCTATCGATGATCTATCGAACTTTTGCAAGTAGAGATAGGGACATGATAATCCCATTATATAAGGCTTTTGTTAGACCACATTTGGAATACCGTGTTCAATTATGGAGACTGCACCTAAAGAAAGACATCGAGCTTCTTGAAAGGGTGCAAAGACAGATAACTCGCCTGGTGAGATCATCAAAAGGGTGTCCTTATGAAGAAAGACTTCGAATATGTGGGTTGCAGAGTTTGGAAACTAACACCTTAGAGGAGATTTGATTGAGGTGTTTAAGGCTCTGAGAGGCATCAGTAAAATGAATGAGGACGAAATTTTCAAGATTATAAATGATGCTAGAACTAGGGGACATAAATTCAAGTTACGGGGGTAAATGTTTAGAATGGACGGCAGGAAGTTTTATTTTAGGCAGCGAGTTATAAATTACTGGAATAAGTTGCCTACATGGGTGGTAGAGGCTGACAGTTTGGGGAAATTCAAAGGTCATCTGGATAGTATCTTCGGGTCAGGGAAGTGCATAGGATGATAGGTTTAATTTCCTTTTCTTTTATTAATTATTATTATTTACTTTTTATTTATTTATTTTTTTATCATTGTTTTATTCGGGTTTATTTATTTATTTTTTTTGGCAGGTGCAGCATAAGCCATATGCTTTCTTGCACCATGCGGCCATTACTAATACTAATAATGATGATTCTGTCAATTTTCTTTCTCAATCTTACACAGAATATTTTAACCATATTGAAAGTCAAACAGTAAGACTGTAAACATAAAAATACAGTTTACTCAAGCCTAAAAACTAAATAGAAGAATCACTCAAGTTGTACATATTCAAGATTCTGCATCACACAAAATGTATTCTTTGGAAGTTTTTCAAAATATGTAATTATATGCAATGCTTTTTAAGTTAATACAAATCTGTAATCACCTCACCACCATTATTTAAAGGAATTTTGAAAACTGTTCAAATGATGCTATATGCATTTTCAGAACCACCAATCTGCATAGAACTGCATATTAATTATTATTATTTTTTTTTTAATTAAAAAACCTGGCTGCCATAAGCTGGCTTTATGTAATTATCACATGAGCAACCAGATATCTGCAGGGTAACTCATAACTACTTACATTACAGCATCAGTGAACTCTGTGAATGAGCACACATGCACATATGGTGACTTTATACTTTGTTTTATTTATTTTTTTTTCTTCATTTTTACAGCATTCTTTATTATTAATGTGTTTTTTAAGCACTGAATGATGAATAGCTGATAATTTCAGGTGGTAGATGACTTTCATCAACCGGTGAAATACTACCACTTTGCTTATTGGAGGCTTGAAGTGGTGAAACCCATGTTTAGTCTCTAGCAAAGTTTCCGGCATCCCCCTCCCCCCATACTTCTCCTTCAACCCATGCATGGTACTAAGTACTATAGGTTTTGATACCTTTCGTGTTTGGGATTTTCATAAAAAAAAAAAAAAAAAAATATTCATTCATTTTCATTAGTCTTCTAGTATATATATGCCTTAACAGTAAAATCTGCTTTAATTACCACAATTTTTTTAATTCAATTATTTCTGCACTTTCTTTTAAAATTTTATACTGTGACATTTTATTAAAATGCACAGGGAACTATAAAGCAAGCTTATGTATGTATGTACAGTACTTCTTTATGCAGAAAGTCACAAAACCAATCCCTACAAACATAGGTGATAATGTACATGGAAAGCAAGCTTTGATTACATAACTCAGGAATTTCTTATTGCTTGTTTAGTGCTGTACTGCAAATTGGTCTTTGTATAAACAACCTCAATATAGAAGCATGTTTGCATTAAAAAACTGACAATCTAGAACTTTTGCTTTTCAAGGAAATAGGGCTGTGGAGGTTAAAGGTATGGTCTTGCAGATTCTGTGAAATACCATGCCCCCCACCCCCACCAAAAATCATCCTTGCAGGCTTGCCAAACATGTTCAACTATGCAGGTGCCAAAAATAGACCCAAAAATATAACTCCAGATGCGTTCCATGAGCTGGTTTCATATAATGAAAAAATGCTTGCACTTTAAAAGGTACCCGGTGTAAAGTCAACCTTAAAATATAACACAATTTTTTTGCTGCTTCAAAGGTCAATTTACATACCACAATATAATATTATTTGTAGCACATTCTGTTGTGAAGGATCTTGTTATGTTGTGTTGCATGAGTAGTCTCCAGTGCTGTGCAGAGCAATTGAGTGCTTCAAGAAGCCCTCATGTAAGCCCATCACAATTCTGATTTGGCACCTGAGATCCTCACACTCTGTACTAAAAGCACTAAAAGACAACCCAACTGGTGATACCATGCATCACAACAGATAACTCAGCAAAACGGCCATAGATGATTTGCAAGACAGCCCACGACAGTTTTCTCCCAAGCCAATGCATTCCTGCTACACTGAGCTTTTTGCTTTGCTGATCTTGTTTGAGGCATGATTCTAATCTAAATTTAATTTAAAATTTGAAAATAAACATGAATTAAGAGGTAAGATTATACCAATAAATGCTATTACAAGATTTTGTTACATAAAAGTGCTACGCTATTACATTTTAAATGATGCTACTGCCTTTATAATTTCTTAGCTAAAAACAAAAATAAAAAAATGTCAACCTACGTAATTAGAACCTTTGAGCTACATTTACTACAATTAAAACAATATAATTGCCACTACAATTTGTCCTTGAGGCTGTCACAGACATTCTCTCAGATATGCCAGACAAGCTGTGTGCTTGCTACCTGGAAGTCTAAAATGCTGATGGAACTGATATTCACACAACACTCAAGTCAAGTAGACCAATTTCGGTGAAGTCTGGATGGTCTGAGACAGCCAAATCCTCTGCTTGCACCTTCACGCCCCCCCCATGCATAAGCCACTGTGGGTGACCACCCAGATGTGAACCAACATAAGCAGGGGTCGAGGTGTGGTGCTCACACCATGCGGAGGAATGCCGCTCCTCTGCATTACCAGGCAATACTAGGTGGTAGAAGACTCTCTCATCAGCTGGTGCAATACCACCACTTTGCTTATTGGAGGCTTGAAGTGGTGGAACCCATGTTTAGTCTCCAGAGCTAAGTTCCAGTCAACCCTCCCCCATCTCTTCCATCATGCAGTATGATTGATGTCTTTTGAGGTTATGATGAACAGCATGGAGAGATCCAAACCTCCTTACATTTCGAGGGTACATCTCTAAAAAGGTGTTCGCAGGCCAGCTGCTAGTTAGTACACCAGACTGAACCTAAAGGTAAATTTTTAGGAGGCTTCCGGATCAGCTAGTGTATATATCTTGCTGCCTCTACTCTGCCAGATAGTGACTGGAGGGAGTCCAAGTAGTATGTATGGGGGGAGGGCACTGTCGAGGCCATGTTATGTCAAGGATCTGGGTATATTCTTACCATGTCCAAAAATTTCATTACTTCATACAGAATGCCCCCCCCCCCACTTTTCTTCTATTGAATACATCGTGAATTGTCAAACTAATAGAGCAAACTTAGTTGCGAAAAGATGTAAACCGCCCAAACACTTCCTAGTTCATTTCCACTTACAGTCTGCCAAACCCCATGTACTTTTTCTGACAGAATCTCAGTTATCGGTTGATTCAACCACTACTCATCTCAGTTGCCCAAATTATTCGCTGTATGATTCTTTTTGTCTCAAAGGTGGTACTTGTGCATGTGTCAGTTCTGATATGCCCTGTCAGAGACTTGGTAATTTCAGGGACGTGCCCACTGGGTAGGCAAGGTAGGCAATGCCTACCTTGCCTAACCAGACTAAAATTATAAATATTAATTATTAAATATAAAAAGTAAATGATTTCCAATTCATTATAAAAATATTAATTTAATGCATAAAATTTAATGTACTATTTAGTAAATGGGTATATTTTGAGGTTAGGTAGGCACAATTTCCCTATGCCTTTCAGCCGCAATACAAATACTAAAATGTTGTTGTTAAATCACGTGGTGTGTTAAGCAGCTCCAGATGCATGAAATACAGTGTTATAAAGACAGAATAACTTCTGCCTTCGCTTCAGTGTGCCGTCAGTCTTTGCAGAGTGAGGAGTGTATTGTTGCATCGTTTGCCTCTAGTGATAGAGCTGATGCTTTATTACTTTACAAATACTTTATTTCAAAATTTATCCCTTTTCAAATATGGACAGTGAGTCTCTTAAAAATTTTTCTAATCTGTGTTATTAAGAAAAGTCTAATGTGAATAAAAGTGGAAGACCAACACTGGAACTGAAACAACTTCAACAGCGTAAAGGGACAAAAATAATATGAACATTTCAAACCGCGTGGTACAGCAAGAAAGATTGGTTGTGCAGCTGAATTAAAACAAATAGACTCCTTTGTTTTCCATGCTTGTTATTTTCTATATCCAATGAAAGTGTGTGGGTAAGAACTGGATATTGTGATTTAAATAATTTGCCTAACGTGATAAATAATCATGAAAGATCTGCTGCAATAATGAAAGCCAAATATCACTGAAAACATTTGGATCTACACTAATCAACTTGCGCATAGATAGGTTGAAAAAACTTAGCGCTGAAATTCACAATAAAAAGGTAAAGGAGAACAGAGACACTGCAAAAATTAATATCTGCTACTTGCTTTTTGATTAAACAAGAACTTGTTTTTGCAGTAATAATGAAGGCAAATTCTCTTTAAATTGTGGAAGCTATATTGAGTTACTGAACTACACTGCAAAATTTGATCAAAAATTGGAACAACATTTAGAGATATCATCCGTTTTTTTTTTTTGGTGTTTCTAACAAGATCCAAAATGACTTGATTGAAGCAGTAGGAACAGCTGTAATAAATAATATTAAAGAAGAGATCTCAAGACCCCCATTCATTGCTATAGAAGTGGAAGAACTGACTGATATTTCAAATACAGTGTTCCACAGTTTTAAGATATGTATTGGATTCTGAAATTAAAGAAGCCTTCACAGGATTTGACAAACTAAAAGACAGAACAGCTACTGGTGTAACAGAATGCATATTTAAAAATTTAGAAAAATACATCTCAAGACCCCCATTCATTGCTATAGAAGTGGAAGAACTGACTGATATTTCAAATACGGTGTTCCACAGTTTTAAGATATGTATTGGATTCTGAAATTAAAGAAGCCTTCACAGGATTTCATAAACTAAAAGACAACAGATACTGGTGTAACAGAATGCATATTTAAAAATTTAGAAAAATACATCTGTGCTGATAAACTTATAGCACAGACATATGATGGAGCATTGGTAATGGCATGACATTTAAATGCCATTCAAACTAAAGTAAGAGAAAAAGCACCGTTAGCATTATTTACTCATTGCTATACTCACAAGTTGAACCTTGTTCTGTCTCAGTCAGCGAAATTCATATCTGAATGCACAATATTTTTCAAGACTATTGAGGGTCTTGCCTCATTTTTCAGTCACTCTACAAAACGAACACAGTTTCTTGATGACATAGTGCAGAAACACCTTCAAAAGCTGCACCGATGAGATGGAGTTCTAACTCAAAACTAGCACAAACTATTTTACACTACCATAGTGACCTTTGCGAACAGCATTAACATGTGGGATTCAGATACCTTAGTGAGGAGCAATGTATTTTATAACTGTTTAACGCAAGATTCAACATATTTTCTTCTTATGGTTTACGATAAAATTTTCATTAAAACTGATACACTCTTCAATATCTTACAAATTAAAATTATTGATATTCCATATTGCACTGAAAGAATCAATGAAACAATAAATTCATTCGAAGATCTGCGCAGACATTTTGATGATATATATATATATATATATGAGAAATTTGAAGAATGTTGCAAAGAAAATAACTTGACTGAATCAAAATGTCATACAAAACATCCAATTAAAGAAGAAAGAAAAAGAATATTCTGTCTAATATTGAATGATATCTTGAAGCATATGGAAGCAAGACACAGTGAGTTTAAAAATTTACAATTTATTTCATTAGTCGATAGTAAAAAGTTTCAAAAACTAGCTAGTAAAACTGATAAGGATGCATTAGAAAGTTTAGAAAAGAATTATAGTGACATCTTTGATGTCATAAGACTCAAAACTATCTAGCTGGAATTTATAAGGCACAAATGTTGCAAGATAAATCAATTCAAAATTTGCTTACTTTCGTGTTTCAAAATGGACTCGGACAAACATTCCCTGAAGCGGTGAAGCAGCTGCAATTGATTTTAACAATTCCAGCTACAACAGTTTCTGTTGAGAGGTCATTTTCAGCTTTGAAAAGAATCAAAAGCTTCACTAGAAATAGAATGAAAAATGAAAGGCTTTCGTCACTTGCTTTAATTTTCATTGAAAAGGAAAGATTAATTAAAATGGAACAAAGTCCAACTTACAATTTCTATGAAAAAGTGACCGATATTTTTAGTACTAGCACAGAGAGAAGAATGGAGTTCATCTACAAATAAAACTGTGAGTAAATATTTTTTGTTTAAAATATTTTTACATATTGTTTTATAGCGACAAGGCCTTTTGCTTACAATATACTTTATAAATGCCTACTGCCTACCCTAAGTATTTACTCATGGCACGTGCCTGGGTAATTTGGAATCTCCTCTTTTTGATTCTTCTCTAGCTTAAAATCTCTCCACTTCATTCTGTCAAATTCATCTGTTGTATCTACTGTTCTCCCAGCTCCACTAATCACGTGGAACTTTTTGACTTCCTCTCTTTGCAACTTGACTTTCTCCAGTCTAGCTTTCCAAACAGTGAGGTAATTTTCAGTGGTGATTTTAATGATCACAACTCCAGCTGGCTTCTGTTTTCTAGTCCCACAGATCAGCTGGTTGAGATGCTCAGGCTTTTGCAATTACTAATGACCTTGCACAGACTGTTCATTTACCAACCAGAATATCAGACAATCCTAATCATACACTCAACACTCAATCTTTTTCTTATGTACAACTCTTCGAAGTACATTGTCCAGGTGAGTGGTGCTCTAGGCACCTCAGATAACAACTTGGCGATGGACTCTTCTAAAATGGACCCTTTTATTAGCGGCCACTTTCAGCCTTATGTCATTTGGCATTGTAAGAATTTAAAATGGGATGATCTGCGAGATTTCTTTTCTTCTTCTTTTCCTTGGTCGGATTACTGTTTCAAAACTTCTAATGTCAACATTTGCTCAGATCTTGTTAGTGAAATTTTTCTTGTAGGAATGGAATCCTTTATTCCACACTCCACTTTAAAATCTCATCCTTTATCTAAACCTTGGTTTTCAATAAATGTGCTAAGACTGTTCAAGAAAAGAATTTTGCATATCGTCATTGGCTTGTTTCCAATTCTTCAGTTTCATTTTCTGCCTACACCAAAGCTTGCAACAATTGTAAAGCAGCTATTAATCAGTCCAAACTAGATTTTGAACAGGCTGAGAGTAGAAAACTTGCTTCTTGCCCTAATGGTAGCCGAGCATTCTGGTCTCTTGCCAAAGCTATTTGCAGCAACTTTTGCCCATCTCTGCTCCCACCTCTGTCAAAACCAGATGGTTCTGTCGTCACTTCGGTCAAGGATTAAGCTGACCAGATAGCATCCCATTTTTCTTCCAACTCACGTATTAATGATCTTGGTAAAACACCTCCCACCATTCCCAACTGTGGTCTTCTGTCAAAAGAATGTCAGAAGGATTTTGATGAATCTTGATGCTAAGAAAGCTCCAGATCCTGATGGTATTTCTCTGCTTGTTCTAAAAACCTGCACTCCTGAACTTACTCCTTTTCTTTGCCACCTTTTTTCACTTTCTTATTCCAAAGGTGTTTTTCCTTCTTCTTGGAAATGTGCACATATTTAGCCAGTTCCTAAAAAGGTTGACAAATCCCTCCCATGCAATTATTGTCCCATTGCAATTACTTTGTAAAGTAATGGAGAAATCAATTAACCGCCAACTCTTAAACTATCTAGAAACCTGCTGTCTGATCAACGATCGCCAGTATGGATTCTGTCAGTGTCGATCCACTGGTGATATTCTGGCTTATGTTACCCATTTATGAACAAATTCAATGGAAGAGTTCAGTGAAACACAAGCAATTGCTCTTCACATTTCAAAGGCCTTCGACTGTGTTTGGCATAAAGGTCTTCTAAACATGCTTCCATCTTATGGTTTGCCAACTATTTTTTGTAATTGGTTTTCTCTCTGATTGCTCACTGCGGGTGATGGTAGATGGCGCTCTGTCTTCTAACTTCTCCATTAATGCTGGTGTCCCCCAAGGTTCAGTTCTTTCCCCCACTCTTTTCCTCTCGTATATTAATGACCTTCCATTGATCAGAAATCCTATCCATAGTTTTGCTGATGATAGCACATTGCATTCTAATTTCTAGTGTGAGAAACTTGCCCTGCTCAATCAGCTCCAACTTCTCGAATATCTGCTAGCGATTCCTTAATTGCCGATCCAGTGGGGCAAAGACAACTCAGTTAATTTCAATCCTTCTAAAACTCAGTCCTATCTTATATCTCGCAAAAAGGATTCTTCTGCTCCTATGCTTATCTTTAGTGACACTCCGATTTCTAGGCACGATGATATATCGCTTTTGGGGATTACCCTGACTTCTAATATCTCTTGGCACAAGCACATTGCAAATATTGCTTCCTCTGCATCTAAAAAAACTTGGTTTTTCTCTTTTGCTCTCAGCATTTCTTCCAAACAGCTGTTCACTCTGCACAAATCGCAAATTTGCCTTACCATGGAATATTGTTCCCACATCTGGGACGATGTCCCCCAAAACACCTTTCAGGCTTCTAGTTTCCATTCAGAAGAGGACAGTTGGGTTAATTAATGACTCATCTCTAACAGAGTCTCTCCACTTGCTGTCTCATAGACGTATTGTTTCTGCTGAATGCCTTTTCTACAAATACTTCCATGGGCACTGTTCTTCTGAATTGGCGTCTATAATTCCCGCTCTCTCTCTCTCTCTCTCTCTCAAATCAGTCCAAACACGTGCCGCCACCAGCCAACATCCATTTACTGTCCAACTTCAAACTCACAGAACCAACTTTTCATCTTCCTCGTTTATTCATTCAACTGCTGTTTTCTGGAACAACCTTCCTTCATACATATTTCCTGAAAATTAGTCTACAGAAGTTCAAGTCTAATGTCAACAAATATCTTCTTTCGTCTTCTCAACCTCCAACCCAAGCATGGTATTAAGTACTATAGGTTCTAATCCCTCTCATGTTTGGGGTTTTCATACAAAAAAAAAAAAAAAAAAAAAGTAAAGTTCACCATCAATATCACAATCTCAAATTCTGTGTTTCAGAAATAAACATAGGGAAATCACTAAAGAGTAAAATTAGGCAAAATATGAATGGATAAGAGAAAAACTCCTTGAGATTGGAATGAACGGGATACATAAGCAATTCTTGCTAATACCAGCAAATGTTGAAATAATTTTATTACACAATACATAAAAATGTATTGGGTAATAAAAATCTTTAAATAAAACTAAACATCAAAAATATATTTGTTTTAAAAACAAAAATTTTTTTTATTTAAATTTTATTGTGTAGAAAGTTTATAATTTACAGCCTTCCTTCATATATATTTCCTGAAAATTACAGTCTACAGAAGTTCAAGTCTAATGCCAACAAATATCTTCTTTCATCTTCTCAACCTCAAAACTTCTCAAACTCAAAAATATTAGAACGTATAGTACTAAGTACCCAAGCATGGTACTTAGTACTATAGGTTCTAATATCTCTTGTGTTTGGAGTTTTCATAAAAAAAAAAACACACACACACACACAATGCACTGTTATGAGATAAGATCATGTTATCATGAATAAATATTTTTCAGATCATCTAAATAAATTTTTCTAATTTTTGTTGAATTAGCATGTCCTGGTTACTACTATTAACCTTTGTTATCATTAGAAAACATTAACAGAAACTTGTTATACCTTTTTCAAGGGCTCCTCCGTAGCCAGGTGGGAAGGAGCAGCAGTGCGTAGCACATGCTTCTTGATTAGACCGGGGTTCGAGCCCATCACCACCAAATACGGAGGATGTGGAAAGGTCAGGGAATGACCACCGCATATCCCCGGAGCAATATGGCCTTAGTTGCTAATGCTCCTAAAAACCAAATAACAACAACAACAACAACAACCTTTTTCAATGTCGTTAATGAATATCAGAAATAATAATAGTTCCAGTTCTGTACAATCCACCTCATAACTCTACTCTATTCTATTCAGAACAATAGTAATTTATACAACCCTTTTTCTCCTACCATTTAGTCATCTTTTATCCATTGAAGAAACTTCCCCCGATGGAACATAACAATTTAAACAAAATATTTTCTGATGACTGAAGTAGAATCCTGATAAAAAGCATCAGATAAAGAGCATAAAAATCACTATAATATCTTTTGATAAGAATGCTAGTAACTACCTTGAAAGCATCTGACATCTGATAAAATAAAATATGATATGATGTTTTGCCTTGTATTGACTCAAGTAATTTATGAATGATTTTAGTGGGGAAAGTTTCCACAAAGGCAAAAAAATAAGAAATATAGCTTTTCTTGCTTTAAAACCATAATATGAAAATGAAAACAAAGAAAACTTAGCTGTAACATTAAACTTACTTACTTCAAGGAGTATCATAACTCTGGCAGCCTTCATATTACATTCTGCTTCAACAACAACTAAATGTTGACTCTATCCAAGAAACAAAGTTTCAATTATTTAATGATATATATCAAATACAAATTAAAGTTAAAGTGTATCTGATAAAATTAATGAAATTAAAATATTTAAATTAAAATTAATAAAAATCTGAGTATTACTAGAGTAATGTAATTAAAATATAAATTAAACATTAGGTAAGTCAAGAAACTATTTATAAAATAAACATAAGTCTAATGTATAAATTAAAAGATTGTAACTAGCTATATGTAGCTGGAATCAAGACAGACCAGTGCCCCTGTACTAAAAAAATTATATATACACTACTGCACTATTGTCATCCTCTGTGGAAACTTGGCATGATACATCACTGCCTGCCATTCATTTAGCAAAGTCTTGGTTTGATTATCATCTGTGACTTGAGTAATTCTTTAGGCCTCTTCAAGAGAGCTTTAGTAACCAATCACAGGAGGAGGGTGCTGGGTTTCTCCCTGTAAGTTATTCCAAGTTTTTCTGCCCGCACAACATACAAATCGGCCTCTGAATGCATACGTTGTACAGCTAAATAACACAAGTCCCATATTAGGATGAATCGCCCAATATGGGAAAGGACTATGAAAGAAAATGGAATAGCTTCTTTATCCATACTGTGCTTGCATGGTAATCATGTCAGTCAACAGTATGTACTGCCAATTAACACTAATATACATCGACTGACCCATTCTCAATGGCTAGTGCCAATCAATATATAATCAATAATTCTTGTGAGTCGCACATTTCATTTCATATCACACTAGCTAATGATAAGCCTGAATGGAAAACCTGCTTACTTGTTAATTAATTGAATTGCAAGTTCACTAGTAATAATTTAATTACGTAAAATACCTACAAACTTTATGCAGTAAACTACACTCACTGGTCAAAAAATTTGAAACCGCTTTCAACTGGAATCAAGAAATAATTCAATGCACAGTATGCAAATATAAACTGTCATTGTATGATCACAAGTTCCTTAGTATCAGATAAATACATGCTTTCCTTGGTTTCTTAGATGATTTGATCATGAGAAAGCAAATGATGTTTCTGATTTTCAAAAAAAAATGTTGTTGTTGGAGCATGTTTAGCAGGAGTTACAATTGAGAAAATAAAGGAAAGTAACTATCTCAAAAGTAGGGTGAAAGTATATGAGGGAGGACAAAAGGAAAATGCAGTCCTAAAGGAAAGAAATACAGCAGGAAACAAGGCCAGAGGAATTTAATGTTATTTGTGCATTTGAATAGGTCTAGTGTGCAGCAAATATCAAAAAAATTAAGTTAAACAAAGAAAAAATCCTCCAACTAAACAACAGAAAACCCAAAACTAAGTGATGAGAGTTGCACAATCTGAGATTTGATAGCAGTATGCCTAAACAAAAGTCACTTCTTTCTGTAAAAAATTGAATTATTTTTTACATTTTACCACTACACATTTTATTGAATACATAATGGTGCTGCCAACAGCAATACTGGACTGTGGAAGAGTGGAAAAAGTGTATGATGAGTCTCAGTTTACTTTTTGAATGATAGGATGAAAGTATGGCACGAACCTAATGAAGCCATACATCTGTATCAAGACCGTCTCAGTCAAGTGGCTGGAAGTGGTAACATGGTATGGAGTAAGTAGTGCCATAGTACAGACTGGGTCCACTCATACAGTTAGAAGGCCATGTTAACCCAATGATTATCCTTCTCAGATCAGACCAACTTCATCGTGCAATGCTTCATTTTTACCTGAATTGAGATGGATTCTTTCAAGATAATAATACAACTATCCATCATGCAAAAATTGTATCTGAATGGATTGAGGAACATTTCCAAGATTTCAAATACCTACTTGGCCATCTAATTCCTCAGATCTGAACCAAATAAGGATGCCTGTGATATATTAGAGAGGGCAGTTTGGCTTTGCAGTTCTCTACCGATTAGAATACAGCAGCTGACAAATATCTTGATGGCAGAGTGGTCAAATCTAGAGTTGGTCTTCCTCAGACACCTAGTGGAATCCATGCCATGATATGTACACAGCGTATTTTGGCCCTATTAGATACTGAATAAAAGTTTCTAATTTTTTGGCCAGTGAGTGTAGTAATGATACAGCTAAAATGAATAGGAAAAACTAATAAAAAAATTTACATCGTTAATTTTTGCCATTACACATAAGGGTTATTCATACAAGATTATTCAACATATATACAATGGTTATTCAATTAAAGCACACTTAAATGTTTTTAAAAAATTTACCAAAATTAATCTTTAGCATTTAGACATGCATCCCATTAATGCTTCATTAATCTGTATATTTCTTGTATATCTGTATATTATGCTCTAGACAACCATCCCATTAATGCTTCATTAATCTGTATATTTCTTCTTATAAAATTCTTTTAGTATTGATTGAACTATTCTTTGGCAGCTGTTCTGACTTTAGCATCTGAATTGAAATTAAATCTTTTTAGAGTTTTACTTAGTGAATCACGCGAAAGTCACATGATACAAATTTGAATGGAAGATGGGATATTTATGACTCCAGTACATCTTATGAAGCAAGGCCCAAATCAGATTAGTAGTGTATGCGTGTGCAATCATGTGCTAAGATGAAGGCAGGACAATTCCTTCTGTCAGTTGTTCTGGTTGGGCACATATATGATTTCTGAGCTACAGATGATTCAAAGTTTCTGCATACCATATGAGTTAATGCTGAAATCAGGTTGTTTAAAGCCTAACAGTAAGAGAATACCCAATGATGGCAAATAAATGATTACCGTAAGTTTCCCTATGAAAATCTGGCACCAACATTTTTTCTCACACCCTGTCTTGAAAAATGCTTCAAGAAGTAATTCCTGAACCTTTCTCAACCACTTGACAATAGCAGTTTTTGAGCAGAGCCATCACTATATACAATCAACATTCTGCTAAGAATTTCTTGTGGTTCAATCCCATCGGCAGTTAAAAACTGACCTACTGCATACTGATCCATTTTGGACATCTAGTTGAAATGCCATATGAAAATGCACACACAACCATAACAAAGAGAAAATGAAAAAACAAAACTTGATATGAACTAACACATCAACATACTGGTTTAAGCATATGCATGTCTATTTTCCCTACCCTGCTGAGAAGTATCATGTGTCAAACTTGTTTTAATTGAACAACACTTAAAACCGATAAGCCCAACCTAAGGTGAATACCGTATTTCCCCATGTATAAGACGCTCCCATGTATAAGACGCACCTTAATTTTGGGTCTCGAAATTTGAAACAAAATGTATTACATAAAGTTATTGAACTCAAGTTTTATTCATCATAAAATTCATACAACTCATCACTGTCAAAACTCCCACCCATTAACTTGTCCTCATCTGTGTCTGATGACGAATCACTGCCTTCATATATTGCCTCGTCCTCAGTTCCATCTTTGGCATTTGAAATGCCACACTTCTTAAATGACTTGACAACGATCTTAATCTTGATATTATCCCAGGAAAACCCAGGTACAAACTTCTCCTATAGTTGGTTTCTTCACTCTTCCTGCTGGTATCAAATTGTCCCTAGAAGACTTCATCCATTGGTTCCATTCGTCTCTCGTGTCAGCTTTGAAGGGTTTGTTAATGCCAAGGTATGATGGCAAGTTTTGTTTTTTGCTCTGCAGCAATCTTCTTTGTATTTTTTGTTATGTGTGCCCTGAACTGATCAAGCACCAATAGGGCAATTCTGCGTAATAGCCCACCTAGTCTCCTGCTCCAAACTTTCTCAAACCAGATCTTCATCCCATTCTGATCCATCCAACCCTTGTCATGAACGAGGAATGTCTTCTTTTGGCATTGTTTTGCATTTGAAAATCAGCATAGGAGGCAGCTTGGTTCCGTCGGCACAACAAGCTAGAACAACTGTATAATGGCTCTTTTCATGTCCACTTGTCTTCGCAGTTACAGTTTTAACCCCCTTCTTATCAACAGTTCTGTTATCTGGGACATCAAATTGAAGTGGGACTTTGTCCATATTTGCAATCTGTCCCAACTCAAACTGATGTGTCTTCCGATATTGAATGACAAAACGATGAAATTCAAGGACCTTCTGCTCATAGCTTTCAGGCATCTTTTGGGCAAGTCTGGTGCATGTACGCATGCTTAGTCCATTCCGTTTCATGAACCTGAAGCACCAATTGTGTCCTCCTTTGAAATCAGTAACTTCTTTTTCATCAACAATTCTTCTTGCCTCCTGTTGAACCATCTTTGTGGACACAAGAATTCCAATTGCCCTTTGCTCCTCAATCCATATCTTCAATTCCCTCTCTAAATCAGGCCATTTTGCTGACTTGCTTCTCATGGCCTTCTTCTGCCATGGCGTTTTCAGTAGGGTTTCTTCTTCCCGTAGCCAGTCTCCGATTGTTTTCTCAGTTGGAGGAGGACCAAACACGTTCAAGAGCACGATTTCCATTCACTTTTACAAACTGGATCACTTTTAACTTGAATTCAGCACTTTATGAAAATTTTTTCTGAGCCAATTCTGGGCAGAACGTGGCAAAACGTAACCAAATATACTGGTAACAAGTGTGAAACAATGAGCGCAAAGACAACCAGCGTGAAAAAGTGGGAAATGCAAGTAAAAAAAATCTACAACCACTGTATAAGACGCACCCAGTTTTTAGACCCCAAATTTTTCGAAAAAAGGTGTGTCTTATACATGGGGAAATACGGTATTTCAGATGAGTTTATCTCAGAATAAGCAGTATGGCGGTTAACACATGTCAAATGCTAAACAGATAATGGCAACCAAAATAGATTGCATAACAAAGTGTAGCAGCAGAAGTGCCTTCCTTGCTGTTAAATACTATAACAGCATGGAAGGCTGAAAAGAAATAAACAGAAAGCTAAAAGTATGTCAAAGAAATAATACAGCAAATAATAACAAAAATAATTGGATATCCTAGGAGCAATTGTTCATTACTACTAATGAAGGTCCTGGTATAAATGGCACTGAAAATAAATATAATTGAATGTATTATGAAAGGAATAAAGGGAAATTAGTGTTAGTAGAGGCATACGATGCAAGAAAGCAAGCTTATGCAGCAACGGCCAAAAAAAAAAAAAAAACTCCCATTTCACCTATCCATTCGTTCCAAATGCCTGTCCAGCTCAGCCTTAAAATTTATTTAGGCTATCAACTTCCACAACAAAAGATGGAAGTCTGTTCCACCCATCAAGTACCCGCTGGCTAAAGGCAAATTTCCACACATCTATTCTACAACTGTCTTTCCTCAATTTGAATCTGTGCTCCCTCAGGTTCTAAATCTGAGCAAGAGGAAGAATCCCATCCACATTCAGTTTGCTCAACCCATTCAAGGCCTCCACACCTGTACACAGTACTCTAGGTGTGGCCTGACCATTGCCCATTGTATAACGGGATAATCACCTCCCTGTCCTTGCTAGCAAAATTCCTATATATCATTGACAAGACTCCATGACCTGCCCTGGCAGCCCATCTGCACTGCTCAGCAAACTTCATATTTGACTGCACAATTACCGCCAGGTTTTTTTCACTTTCCACTTCCCTGAGTGTAGTACCACACAGTTGATACATTTCTCTTCGGTTATTATTACCCATATGCAGTACTTTGCATTTGTCAATGTTAAACTTCAGTTGCCACTTTTCAGCCCATTTGCCCAACATATCTAGATCCAGTTGGAGTAGTATACTGTCTTTACTATTGTTAACAACCCCGCCAACCTTTGTATCATCTGCAAACTTGGACATTAAACCTGATATACCTTCATCAATATCATTGATAAATATACAAAACAATAATGGGGAACTTCACTAATAACATTAATCCATGAAGAGCAGAACATTGTTCCCACAACCTTCAGTTTATCCCGCTATACAGAATTTTAAAACTGTCTGAGACCCCTGTAGTCACCTTTACGAATGCAAAAGCCCTTCCCTTTAGCCTTGATGGTAGTTACATCCTTAAGTAATTCCCCCATCAGTACATTGTGGTCACTGCCACCCAGTGATTCCTTTATCTGCAAATTCTTAATGCATGAATAATCACTGCTGATAACCAGATCAAGAGTATTACTCTGTCTGGTTACCTCTTTAACATGTTGCTGTAGAAAACAATCATCCAATAAATCCACAAAAGTCTTGCTAGTGTGCAAGTGACCAATCCACAAGTTCCAGTCAATATCTGGAAAGTTAAAATACTCCATTATAAGACATTCTGATTTACTGACCTACTCTATTTCTTTGCACAATTGCTCATTATACTCATCAGATTCATTAGGTCTATAACACACACATACCTACTCTGATTTTTCCTTTACCAATGCTTATGTCACACCAAACAGACTCAACATTGCATTGTCCACCAACATAAATTGGATGCACTTCCTTAGATTTTATGTGTTTCGTAACTAACAGCATAATCCCTCCTCCCTTCCTGTCCTGTCTATCCTTTCTGTACACATTGTACTCCTCAAATTCCAATTCTGCACTGTTTATATCTGTGTGACACCATGTCTGTGATATCCCAACAATAACTGCCTTTGATGTCTTGACTAGCACTTCAAGCTCATCAAATTTATTAACTATACTCCTAGCACTGGTGTACATGCAAGTATACATGACCTATTTCTACTCTTAGTTACCCTAACACAGCCCATGTATTTATTTGTCCCACTATGACTCCCAGCAGTCTTGGAAATCTCCACTGCCTTGCTTTCCAGGCTGCTGCTCATTCTAATAGAAGCAGTGCAAGAATCACTTTTGCCTCTCCCTGCAGCCACTGTTAACCTTGTAGTCTGTGTATCCCCCCCATGCTAGCAATTTTCCGACCCACCTAACACTGCCTCGCCCTTTCTATTTAAGTGTACCCCATCCCTGTAGAAGCAATCTCTCCTGTCAACAAGCACAGACTAGGCTAAAAAAAATTCTACCCCTTGAGCCTTGCACAACCTCTCCAGGGCCGAATTGATCAACAAGGCTCTCATCATAAAATGCCAAGTAATGATAAAATTTAATTGAAAGACCAAGAAATAGTCAAGGAGGAGCCAACTAATTAGGAAAAAAATTTAATTATTGCCTTCTGATCAAATAGACATACCAAAAGACATACCATTATCAAAAGAATCCAGGTTAAAAATTACCACAAGTTAAAGCATAAAATTGGAAATAAAAACCAGATATTTTTACTTTGTGAAAATGAACAAAGTTGTGTGACTGAGGAAAGACAGACAAAATCAGTCAACACAGTCATACAATATTTAAAAAAAAAGAACTAATACGAAAGGCAATTCACAAGGATAGGGTCACAACATTGGGGGAGAAGTGAGCAACAGAACTTAAAAGAAGGAGGAAGAGCTTAGAATATGGCCCATGCTGTGGAGTACATGTAATATCCATCACTTCAGAAGTTGACAGTATGCATGATCTAGTCGTGAGTGACAGATGAGTGACAGTTTGGTACACTGCCAGCATCTTGGGCATCTCATCTAAATGTGTATATCACATAATATTTAAGGTTTTGCTACTGTTATTATACCACATAAAAATACAGATTTTTGCTATGAAAAACGTGTCAGCATGATGGGTCGTGTCAACATGAAAAATTATTAACAGCAGGTTAAAAATGCACAAGAGTTATCAAGCAAAAAATTGCATCATTTTCAATTAGATCCAGAAAATTTTCTTGCAAGGTTCACGACCATGAATGAGATGTGGGTCCATCACTTTCAGCGAGAGATAAAGGAGCAATCCAAAAAGTGGAAACAGCTTTTCTTCCCTTCCAAAGAAATACAAGTCGATTCCTTCTACTGGCAAGGTGATGGCAATGGTATATTGGGATGCTGATGGAGTGTTGCTAGTGGATTATCCTTCAGAAAGGCCAGACAGTCACAGAGGCATATCCTGCAGACCTTTTTGTCTCACAGGCATATTCTGTGAGACATTTTTGTGAAAACATCAAAGACAAATACCAAGGAAAACTCAGAAAAGGAATCTTTTTCCAACATAAAAACACACCTGCTTCTGTCTTCACTGCTATGCTGCAGTGTATGAGTGCAGCTTTGAAATCTTTGTCAATCCTCCATATTCACCAGTGCAACTGGTGAATATGGAGGATGTTGCACCAGACTTTTACCTATTTCTTAATTTGAAAAAATATCTGGCAGGTATCTATTTTCCCACCAACAGTGACATCGTTCCTACAGTGGATATATCCCTGGGAGTCCAAAAGAATTTTTATTTTCTTTTTCAGCTGGAATCAACACATTACAGTATATCAGTGGCAAAAGTGTATTGACTCTAAAGTGGACTAGGACTATGTTGAAAAGCAACATGTTACCAGACTCCTCAAATAAACCCTTCATACTCAGGCCAAGAAGGAAAATCTAAAAATCTAAAACGTCCATCATATCTAACAGAAATAATCTGCATTTTATTTCTTTTTTTTTGTTTTCCAATCAGAAGCATTTTTCCAAATCATAGTCAATTTCAATTTGTGAAACAATATTATGATTGTCCTCAATGTTTTTATAAAAAAAAAATCTACAAGTTTAGCTGCTTGAAGTGCTTCACTAATAGTCAGAACTTTTTCAGTTCTACATCTTCAACTTTTTCTTCATCTTGATCTTTCTCACCCATTTGATTCTTCACTTCATCAACAACATTGTCATAAACATCTAAATTTATTGATTTATTGTGCAAATCCATTCTGATAAAGGTAGATCTTCCTCATTAATATCAGTTTTAACAGTGTCAGTCCTAGGAGTTTCTGTACTAAATCCCGCAATAATGTAAAGCGTTATATATGGTGTTCTCAGATACTCCGTTCCATGCTTTTACTACTGAATACAGTACGATTATCGTGCAGGCTCACTCTCTCTCAAGACAAGAAATCATTCTAAACAAAATTAATTTTTGAAAATGATATTTGAAACTTCATATAGCACCTTGATCTACAGGTTGCAAGCTGCTTGTTATATCTGCTGGAAGAAATATGTTTCATGTTTTTTATCTTGCCTTTTTTTTTGACAATTTCTACACCTCACACTTGTTCAAAACAAGTAAAAGTTTTTTTAACATGTCTGTGTAACTGATGATCCCACTGAAAAGGCACGGATTCAAACAACGACAATGTCACACAAGCCTTTTTATTTTCACTATATCAACGGATAAGTTTCTAATGTTTTTGAAACGTCACAAATTTTTAGATTTTCCTATTATAAACATTTTTCTTTTCTATGCCTTTCAAATTTGTGAAAACTGAAATTGTGATATGTTCTCTTGGCAGTTTACTGCCTATGCACTTTTCATTGTTGGATTTTAAGATCTGTCAAGAGTTAATTTGAAAAACAATCCTGCTTTACTGGCATTGAAAATGTCTTTGTCTGCATACTATTCGTGCACTTTGAGCCATACTGAATTTAACCACTCCAGAATGGTTGTACTGTTCATATATTTTGCTTCTTTTGTAACTTTTCCAAAACATATCCTGTGATGCAACTTAAATCAATTTATCCAACCAGTGGAACACAAAAAGTTTTCAATTCGAAATAATTTGGCAAAATGTTCATTTTTTTTATCATTAAAAGTGGATCACTTAATGGGATATTTTCACTCCTTTGCTGTTTAAACCACTTTAAAACAGCCTTGACATCAGAATATTTAGGTTTTTTAAATGACCTAGTAATTTTTTATTTAAATTCAAAAATGTGCACTGCAGAGATCAATAAGTTAAATTCACAAGCAACAACACATTCCCTGTTCTCATTTTATATTTCTGTAATGATTTCATTTTTCTTCCACACTTATTAAAATTTTTAGCTTGCCTTCTATTTTAAAGCATTGTACCATATAGTGTAAAAATCATGTCTTAATCTTTACAAACAGAATGATGAAAAATTAATGTATGAGGAGCAGTATGAAAATGATGCCTCCTATTTTTTTCCCCAGAAAATTTAATTCCTACAACTATGCTTTTTTACATCAATTAATCCTCAATCATTGACAAACACTGTTATCTTTCCACAAAGTCACCATCATTTTGTATGTACTTCCACCATCTCTGAGCCAGACACTGTATTCCAATTCAGTAAGTCCTTACTCTTACTCCGGAAGGCTTCAAGAACACCGTGCTCAAACTGGCCGTCGTCTGCAAAATGGGTTCCACAGAGTGTACCCTTCAGCGGGCCGAAGAGGTGACAGTCGGAAAGGTGCAGGATCCGGGCTATGAGAGGGATGAGGAAGAACAGTGTACCCTAGTTTAGCAATTTGCAATGGCCTCCATCACGCACAGGCTGGTGTGAGGTTGTGCATTTGTCATGGAGAACCTCATTAAGGTTTTTGTCCAGTCGAACTCTACAGATGAGGACTTTCAACTTTTTCAACATTTCCACATATCGATCTGAGCTGATTATGGTGCCACACTCCAAGAAGTCCACAAGCAAGACCCCACCTTTGTCCCAAAACATTGTTGCCATGACTTTACTGATAGAAGGCTGTCTTCAAAACTTTTTCTTGGCGGTGAATTTTGATGGTGCCACTCCATCGACTTGTCTCTTTGTTTCAGGGTCATAATGGTGGATGAAGGTTTCGTCACCTGTGACTATACGTGAAAGAAAAACCTCTCCTTCACTCTTGTAGTGCTAGAGAAGTTCCATACAGATGACTTTCCGGGATTCCTTGTGCTCATGTGTCAGCATTTTCAGGAACCACTGGGTGCAAAACTTGTTGTAGCCTAGTTCCTTTATGATGGTTATCACAGCAAGTTTCCCTATACCTATTGCACTGCACAATTCGCACATTGTGATGTGGCAGCTGATCTGGCTCTTGTTGTCTGTTGGCTGCTTCGGGGATTGTCAACAATGTCACTTTCCCCACTCTTAAAGTGTCTTACCCAACATCTAACTGTACTCATATCTACAGTATTGTCACCATAAACATTTCTGAGACACTATGGATTTCAATAGGCATCCCTTCTTCCTTGGTAAGAAATTCAATCACCACTCTTTGCTTGATATGTATATCTGTAACATCCACCATTTTGAACTATTCATGTGCTGCACTCACAAGACCAATCACAGCACCACTCAGTATGGTGAAACTAGAGACTTCTAGTGACTACTCAGTAACAGGCAAAATGATCTATGGCGAGACATTTGAAAGCAAAAAATTAGGAGGTATTACTTTCATACCAGTCCTCATAATTCAAATGAAAACAATTTTCTCAAGAAGACAGTAAATACATAATATGCACGTGACATAATATGCTTGAGAGTTTACTTTTCTGCTTCTCAAAAAAGTAAACTCTCAAGATTGTCAATTTCTTTACAGTAAATGTTTCCATGAGGTATTGCTTAGAAAGAAAACAATTTGCAGTACTGAACTGAAGAGGCTACAAGGAATGACTTGATTATGTAAGCAAAGCCTCCCATGCATGCATACCATCATTAAATGCAATGTCACTTCATCACTTATGCCTATAGGTTTTCGTGACTTTCTACATAAGGAAGTTGCATATGCTTACTGCTTTCTTCACAGTTTACTGAGTGTTTTAATAAAATGCCACAACGTAAACCTTCAACAGAAAGAGTGGAAATAACTGAATTAAAAATTAGCTGATATTAATGCAGATTTTACTGTAATACACTACTATGCAAAATGCGAAATATGACTATAAAAAAAAGGAATCAACTATGTGGCAAATATATGCATTATTGTTGGTCAGTTCACTGGAAAGTCGGAAATCATAGCTGAGGTATGCAATTTTGAAATAATACTGAAACCAAAGTAAGACGGCACAATTTATATAGGTGTTGTTGTTGTTGTTGTTTGGTTTTTAGGAGCATTAACAACTAAGGCCATATTGCTCCAGGAATATGCGGTGGTCATTCCCTTGACCTTGCCGCATCCTCTGTATTTGGTGGTGACGGGCTCGAACCCCAGTCTAATCAAGAAGCGTATGCTACGCACTGCTGCTCCTTCCCACCTGGCTACGGAGACGCCTAATTTATATGGAGATTTTTCTTAACTGACATAATTGTGTGTGTGTGTGTGTGTGTGTGTGTGTGTGTGTGGTATGGGTGTTTAATGGCGCACAAGCTGCTGTGGCTATAGTGCGCCTATTCATTGGAATGTCATATATAATAATTAATACAAAGCCAGCTCAATTTCATTTCAGCTCAGAAACTATTTATATTCGCTCATAAATTCCAATTTCTTTCAAAAAACAGTAAAGTTCACTAATATTTGCCTTCTCTCCAATGATATGATTTAATGTGATCGATTCTCGGAGGTTAGCCAGAGAAAGAAATACCGAAATTCGATGTTGTTGATAATGTGCACAGTCAATCAAAATGTTTGACTGTTAGATGTTCCGAGCAGTGTGAATACTGAGGAGGATCATCACCTGTGAGCAGATGGAGGTGAGTCCGATGAGTATGTCCTATTCTAATCCGTGCTAGAACCACTTCTTCTCGCCAAACTGTCTGAATGCTTGAGTGCCAAAATGTTGGATCTTGTTTGAATTGGAATAGTTTATTATTTGTTTGTTTATGCCATAGCTCTGTCCACTGTGCATGGTATGCTGCTTGAATTATGATATTATAATCAGAAGCTGGAATGAAGATAGAGGTTAAGTCTAAAGGTTTTTTTTTTTTTTTTTTTTTTTTTTTTTAGGAGCATTAGCAACTAAGGCCATATTGCTCCGGGATATGCGGTGGTCATTCCCTGACCTTTCCGCATCCTTCGTATTTGGTGGTGACGGGCTTGAACCCCGGTCTAATCAAGAAGCATGTGCTATACACTACTGCTCCTTCCCACCTGGCTACGGAGGCGCCTAAAGTCTAAAGTTGATGGATTTTTAGCAGAAATATCAAAACTTCACTAGTTGTTGGCGGTCTTCAATTTTCAACAGCAAACTCCTGATCTTATTTATAACAGGGTAATCCTTATGAAAGGGATTCTGCATTGCTCTAATTGAGCTGAGAGAGTTGGTATAAAGTAAATATTTTGCAGATGGGTGGAGAGTCAAATTCTCCAGAGCTAATTGAATTGCATATAGTTCAGCTGAAAAGCTGCTGTACTCAAGTGGAAGAGAAGCTGATATACTCAAGTGGAAGAGAAGCTGATATGATAGCAGAGGGAAACACTGCTGCTGCTCCAAAAGTTGAGTGAGATTTGGAACCATCCGTATATATCAGTAGGAAGTCAGCATACTTTTGAATATGGCTAGCATGGAGTTGTTGCACATTTAGAGTCGGCAGACAGTTCTTTCCCCATTGCAGAAAATAAGTATCACATTTCAGTTGAGGATAGGTGGTCCATGGTGGAGGAGAGTAATTTTTGACCTGTTGCCTATTGTAGAGAGAAACATTCCAATTCTGTGTTATTTCAAGGAGCCGTAGGCCTGCTGGTCGTATTTTACTTGGTTTATTTCTATAGAGATTGTGAAATGGTGGATTAAAGAGATATGGCTGAATAGGATGCGGAGAGCAACTTTTTATTTTGGCTGCATATTTAAGTAATAACATTCTTCTGTGGAGGTACAGAGGCGGCTCATGAGCTTCAATGTATAGACTATAGGTTCGAGATGTCCTATAAGTGCCAAGAGCAATCCGCAGTGCATTGTGTTGTATAGGATCCAGCCAGTGCAATACACTCCTTCAAGCAGAATCATAAACTGGAGCACCATAGTCCAAACGGGATCTAATCAGTGCTCTATATATGAGCGGCAACGTTGTACGATCTGCTCCCCAAGACAGGGCAGATAAAGCTCTTAGCACGTTCAGCTTTTTCAGACAGGTAGTGCGTATTAATTTAATGTGCTCAAAGAAGTTTAACCTGTTGTCAAGGATCAATCCCAGGAATCTGATATTATTGGCAATCAGAATAATGCAATTTTATATCCGAAGTTCAGGGTGTGCATGCAATTTGCGCTGATTGCAGAAGTGGATCGCAACAGTTTTCTGATGGGAAAAGCTCAGCCCACTTTTGCACTTTATTGAGGGTCATCTGCAGTTGCCATTCGATAGATCTCGTGTTCAAAGAATGGCAAGAAATAGAGAGATAGTCAGCGTAAAGATATGCCTCCACAGTATTTGGGAGTTCTTTTGTAATGGAATCAATTGTAATGGCAAATAGGGTTGCACTCAGTACTGACCCTTGTGGTACGTCCAAGTTTGCAGATGATACAAAGGCTGGCAGGGTTGTTAATGATGGTGAAGACAGTAGCTACTGCAACAGGATGTAGAAAAGTTAGGTAGATGGGCTGAGAAGTGGCAACTGAAGTTTAATATTGACAAATGCAAAGTACTGCATATGGGTAGCAGTAACCCAAGAGAAATGTAACAACTGTGTGTGCTACACTCAGGGAGGTGGAGAATGAAAAAGATCTGGTGGTAATTGTACAGTCAGATATGAAGTTCTCTGAGCAGTGCAGATGGGCTGCCAGAGCAGGTCGTGGTGTTGTCAAATTGATATATAGGAATTTTGCTAGCAGAGACAAGGAGGTGATTATACCTTTGTATAAGGCAATGGTCAAGCCACACCTTGAGTACTGCATATAGGTCTGGAGGCTGCATTTTAGGAAGGATATAGAGTTCCTAGAATGAGTACAGAGAAGAGCAACAAGATTGGCGGGAGGAACAAAGGGGTTCTCTTACCAGGAGAGGCTTAAATTCTGTAAATTGCAGCATCTAGAGACTAAGAACCTGCGAGGTGATCTGACTGAGATGTACAAGGCCTTTAATGGGTTGAGCATGCTGAATTCTGATGGGATTCTTCCACTTGCTCAGATTAGGAAATCTAAGGAGGCATAAATTCAAATTGAGGAAAGACAGTTGTAGAATAGATGTGCAGAAATTTGCCTTTAGTCAGCAAGTAGTTGATTGCTGGAACAGACTTCCATGTGTTGTTGTGGAAGTTGATAGCTTATATAAATTTAAAAATTTAAGGTGGACTAGACAAACATTTGGAGTGACCAGTGGGTGAAATGGGAAGGCTTTTTTTTTTTTTTTTTTTGGGCTGATGCTCTATAAGCTTGCTTTCTTGCATCATATGCCTCAATTAATGCTAATACTAACATCTGCTTATTTATTTGTATTCCTGATTGATTTTATGAAAACATTTTAGAGGTTATCTAGATTAATGTTAGCAAAAAGACTATGGAAGTCATATGTTTGTATATCTGTAATGTTACTGGTGTGTAATTTATTTAAAACTGGAAGATTATTAAGAATAATTCTGCTATTAGGTATTATGTCCAGAATGGATCCAAGCAGTTCTTCAAAAGTTTTACCAGGAACCTGGTCATAACTGTTTTTGCAAGAAGCAATAAACATGAAACCAACTGGTGTTTTGTGGAATTTGGGGATGAAGTACACGTAAGGAAAGTTAAAATTATGTATATTTAATTTCAATGTTTTGTTCAAAGCCAATATTTTTTTGGTGATGACACTGTGTGAAGATAAGACAGGTTTGTAAGTGTCACTGAACTAAAGTTCATTCTTTAAGGTAAAATCATAAAAAGCCTTGCAGATGAAAGCATAATTGTCAGACACTTTATCCAAAGAGGTAATAATAAAATGTTTTTGTTAATTCATGCAACTGCTTTTTAATTTTAGTAAAGTTGTAGTATTTAAAATATTTATTAACAAGAGATTTAGAATAATTAGAATAATTTTTGACAAGTTTGTAAAAATTAGTGTTAACCCACATCTGGAAGGATTGAACTGGGATATTGTACTTGGAAGCCAAAAGTATACAATAATCTAAGAGGTCTTGACAAAGTTGTTTTTTGAACGATGCAAAGTTAATGTTCGGGATTAGTCTAAATCTATATCCATATGCTAGAATTTCAGTAAGTTCCAAATGTGTAACGACACTCAAATCTTCAGAAATAATATGACCAAAGTTGTGACCAATGTAAGGTGGGTAATTTTGCAAATACAACTGTTTAAATCATAAGTGTCACCACTTAAATTAGTGGCAATGACTTTGTAGTTACAAGCAATTAAGCCAAAAGGTTAAGGGTACTTTATCTAACAGTAACATGAGTACTATGGTTGGTAATAGGTTTTATGTAATTATTGTTAATTTACATAAAGCCTATTCATTATGTAAATTAATGTATATGTTAATGTTGAAACCGTGCATTAATTTACATTGGAATTTCATAAGATTAACTGCTCGCACTGACTATTATTCGGGGATTTTAATATAAATTTACAAATGTTATTTATAAGATGGAAAAAATGTATAGATTTAAAGCTGAAAGTAAAGATATATCTATGTAAGACTTTAAGAATGTGCAAATATGCAACTACTTGTGACTATTCCTACCTGGAGCATTTTGTGTTCCTCCCCATACAGGAAATGCAACCATACATTTTCTTCAATGAGAATGAGGCACTGATGATTAGCTGCAATGGTCCTATCCCTTGGTCACCAGATATTGTCTATTTGGATCCCTTTCTTTGGAGATTTAGTATGAAGAGTTTGTGTACTACAAATTATATAACTACAAACCAGAATCAACAGATGCTATAGCAACTGTCAATTCTGACACTGGAAAGTACATGGAGGAAGCCAATTATTGATTAGATATCCTACGTGCAACCAAGAATGCACACATTAAAGTATACTGATCACGTAAATAAAACTTTATACTGTTGTATCACATCAATAAACTCTTTTCTTGTAAGCATGTTTGATTTTATTTTATTATAATTTCAAATTGTTTGGATCTTTTATGAACAATGTATTTTTCAAAAGGCTAAGTGCAAAAATTGAATTATTTTTACAAAATGATTTTAATATTTAGTTTCTGTGTTGATCTGTTTTTTTAATTAATGAGTTATAACTTCAAATTTCCAGTAAGCACAAGATTAATGCTATGTTCTTAATACAAATGTAATTTTAATTGCAAGAACAGTAAGTGAGATGTACTCCCAATATATTCTGAAGGTTAAATATTAACCATTTTGTAAAAGAGAAATGAAACTAATAAAGTAATTTTTACCTTAGTTATTTAGTTAAAAACAAATTACACACTTACTTTTCTGTAATAACTTAATGCAATCTTATATTTTTCAATAATGCTGTCATTAGAGAGAATGCCTTTCCCAAGTGCCTTATAATCAGATGGATCAATGCCATTAGGTAGGCTCCTGCTGTGATTAGTAAAGTTTCCTATGAAAAATAAAAATCAGTTACTTAATAAGACTGAAACTGATCCTACCGTGTTCTGAAGTGTGTGTGTGTGTGTGTGTGTGTGTGTGTGTGTGTGTGTGTGTGTGTGTGTGTGTGTTTTCTGAAACCAATTTCTCTGCTTGTGGAATGAAAAATCCAGGAGAAATTCTACTGACTAAATCAACTGTAAAAACAAAAATTCACAAACCATCACCATATAACATGAAATAGTGCCAAGGAGATATAAAAATAGTTGCTTTCTCCCACATCAGTAGTGTGCACTGGCTATAAAATATTTTTGACAGAGAGCAAGCAAAAATTATAAAAAAAATTCGACTGATAAATGAAACTGAAGCTAAAAAAAAAGGTTGAATGTCAAATGTCATTTGCAATTAAAGCAATATTTCTTTAAAGTGAATTATATAAAATGCAATATTGCTCCTTGACCCATCCCCCATTCTACACAGGAAGAGACTACAATATGAAAGTGAATTTTAATGTGTATTCCTTAATCAATGAATTAATCTAAAAGGAATGTGTTCGCCTTGTAAAACTGGTCTTGTGCAAATGTCTAGAATTAATCCTTTAATGGGCAAAGAAATTTCCTTCTAACTGACAGATACACCTTAAGATAAGGTATATAATGATGCCACCTTTATTTTCAAATGATGCCACCTTTATTTTCAATTTATTATGAATACAATTGTGAATAATCCTACTTTTAAATTAAAAGCATATATTTTTATTTTTTTTAAAAATAAAATACCTGCATTTGGGTGTTATCTTTACAAGCAAAACCTGAAATAAACTAAAATAAAATAACCCACATGCTGTGGTGAGTGGCCTGCCACTGAAAAATGCAAACAACCAAACAAGCGAGCTCCTGTTGGAAGATGCATGGATAAAATGTGATGACAGTGTGCTTCAGTAATTGCAAGGGAAAGATGCTGCTAATTTAAAATTCTTGTTTCTCAACATGAGATAATTAATATGTATGAATAGACTTAACAAAATGCTTAGTTTTTATTTTTTATGGCCAAACTTTTTAAATAACAAAACAATTAATGATGCAAATTGATCTGAAACAGTAACTGAGGAATTCATAAATTGGCATTAGTCACTTGTATAGATTTTATTTAAATTAGTCAAAAAAAAAAAAACAGTTGTGACATTATCCTGTGGTGCTCCTGTCAGAGGAATTGGAGAACAAGGCAAATAATACAAATCACACAATACTTGAATAAAAATAGTAAAATTTATAAACTTTTAGAGTAGAATAATTCTGACAAGAATTATTTAAAAAAAGGAAAAGGAAACAAGCAAATAAAATTATATTACCAAAATAAAAAAAAAAATTATAACAGAAAAGCAAATCTAACTGAAACAATATCGTTAAAAAAATGGATATAAATGAAAGAAACATAAATAACAGAAATCAAATTACTTTGTGTATTTGTTATTTAGATTCTTTTTCATTTGTTTATGTTTTTACTTAAACACTATAGTCTCAGATGTATACAGAGAACAATACTTTTCAAGAAAATGGCTACTAATTCAGGAAATTTATAATTTATGGGCCTGCTTTCACTCTTAATGGCAACTATGATAATTCTGTATTTTCAGATTGATTGATTTGGTAGTTGTTGGCGCATCGGCTTCTGTGGCCATATTGCACCTCCCAAAGTTTTTGCAGTACTTTGATCCAAGCCCGAGGCGGGAATCGAACCCGCAACCTTTGGGTTGCCGGGCAGGTACTTTACCCACTCGGCTAGCCCGGTCGGCTGTATTTTCAGAAGATCACTGTTGTCATTAAAAGTAAAAGAATACAGTCAAACTTAGTTACAGCATTACTGACGGGACCACAACAATTTTTATGTTATAAATGAGTGATGCTATAACAGAGGTTGACATTTTTTTTTTTTAAATTACATTGAAATTAGTTGAAATTTAATAATAAAATCTAATTAGCAGATATAAAATGTATACAGTTATATTAAATAATGTTTCACTTTCATAGGCATTACACATACTATTTACATCTATCCAAACTGGAGAACGTGGTTATCAATTCCAAATAGTTTGGCTTCAATCATTAAAAGTGGAATACATACTGAGATATTTTTGCTCCTTTACTGTTTAAATCATTTTAATTAAGACAGCCTCATCAACATCATAATGTCTCTTTTATGTATGTTTCATTCTGCTATAATTCTTTCCAAATAACTTGACAATAGCAATGGGATTAGTAGTGAGAAATGATACAAGAAAAAAAGCTTATACAGCATCAGTCAAAATAACACACACACTTCCCACATCACCTGTCCAAAGCCTCTAATAATTTGTCTAGTTCCTTCTTGAATCATTCAAACTACTCATTTCACTTCTGCAACACCAGATAGCAGTCTGTTTCAACTACTAACTACCTGCTGGCTGAAACTAACTTTCCACATATCTATCCTTCAACCATCCTGCTTCAATTTAAATTTATGTCACCTCATGTTTGGTTTTGTTTTTTTTTTTTTAAGGAGCATTAGCAACTAAAGCCATATTGCTCCGGGGATATGCAGTAGTCATTCCCTGACCTTTCCGCATCCTCCATATTTGGTGGTGATGGGCCTGAACTCCAGTCTAATCAAGAAGCGTGTGCTACGCATGGCTGCTCCTTCAACCTGGCTGCGGAGGCGCCTGTCACCTCGTGTGTGTGTGTGTGTGTGTGTGTGTGTGTCTCGTTTGAGCAAGAGGAAGAATGCCATCACCATTTAGCTTACTCAGTCCATTCAAAGACTTAAAACACCTCAATCAAATCTCCTCACAGGTACCCAGTTCCCCCAGTTTCCAGACACTGTAATTTACAGAACCAAAGGCTTTCTTGGTAAGAGCACTCTTTTGTATCCCTCACTAATCTCACTGCCCTTCTTTGCAATATTGTTGTTGTTGTTGTTATTTGAAAGCTATTGGCGCAAGAGCAGCTTAGGCTATAATGCACCTAGCCTAGGTAGGAGAGTTTCGTATATCAGCATTTTATTCACTTTACTTGTGGTTTATGGCAGAACCAAGACTTTGCTATATATATTTGTGTAGCTTCTCTATAAAAGGTGTACTATTTAATTTTATATGTTTTGAAAGTATCCAGTTAACTTAACGAAGGAGAAAACTTCGGTTATATTTGGCCGGTCATCTAAAATTGTTTTAAGCGTGAGGTTGTTTTGTTTATTCATTATTGATTGAAAGGCTCTTTGACATTCTCTATGAAATTTTGGACAGTTCACCGTGAAGGAATGTATAGTCAGCGGAACTTGACAGTTTTGGCATTGAGGGGGGGTCTTCACCTCTGAGTAGGTAACAGTGAGTCATATGTGTATGCCCGATTCGCAATCGAGCGAGGATCACTTCTTCCAGTCTATTCGATCGGAAGCTAGTAGACCATGGTCGAAATGTTTCTTTTATTAGGCGAAGTTTGTTAGTCTGATCTAGCCAGTGTTTTTGCCATTGTTTTATACTGCTTTGGTGGATCAAGGACTTGTAATCTGTATATGGCATTGTATGAAAGGCATAATCAGATGTGGAAGCTTCTTTTGCTGCTTTGTCTGCTCTTTCGTTTCCAGTTATTCCTGTGTGGCCTGGGATCCAGCAGAATCTGATATTGTGATTTCTTTGTAATACCTTTGATACTGAAAATTGGATATGTTTTAGGATTGGATGTCCTTTGGTATTTGCGTTCTGCAAGGCAGTAACAGAGCTAAGCGAGTCCGTGAAAATAATGCTGTTTGCTATCTGTTTATGTTTGATGTGGTTTATAGCCATTGAAATGGCTTGTAATTCAGCAGTAAAAATACTGCATTCTTTTGGGAGTTGTTGGATGAAGGTACGATCCTCAAAATGAATTGCAGCTCCTACACACAAGTCTCTGATTTAGACCCATCTGTATATATGAAAGTGTGATGTGGATATTGTTCTTTGTATGCTGCATATAACTGCTGGTAGTTTTTTCTGGATAGAGTGTTTTTCCCCCAGGTTTGAAAATACATATCATATATGGGTTGAACTATGCACCATGGTGGAATGGTCTGTGCAATTGCAGTAGCTATGTTGTCATAATCAAGCTCTCGGCTTAGTAGTAAATCTTTCAGACGGATGTTGGCAGGTCGATTCATCCGTGGATGGGCTTGGTATATGTTTTCCCAATTATATGAAAACAGAAAGTCTCTATTTGGATGATCACTGATAGATTTTATCTTGACGGCATAGTGCAATAACAAGTTCTGTCGTCTAAGCTGTAATGAAGGTTCATGGGCTTCTGCATAAAGGCTTTGTATAGGTGAAGTTCGAAAAGCGCCGAGTGCTATACGGAGTGCACTGTGGTGTATGGGGTCTAACCATCTCAAAGCAGTTGGTTTAGCCGAGTCGTAAACAGCTGCTCCATAATCTAGTTTGGCACGAACTATAAATCGATAAAGTTTGAGTAGTGTATATCGATCTGCTCCCCATGTTGTTGCGGAAAGAACTTTGAGAATGTTTAATTTCTTTAAGCAAGAAAGCCTGAGTTGTTTAATGTGATCAAGGAATGTTAGTTTCTTATCCAACAGAAGTCCTAAGAATCTTATGCTTGGTACTACTGGGATAATATGTCCGTCAAGTTTCAATTCGGGATCAGGGTGTAGGTTTCGTTTTCTACAGAAGTGTATACACGCAGTTTTTTGTGTGGAAATAGGGAAGCCATTTGTTTGAGCTCATTTGCTTATTTTGTTTATTGTTCCTTGTAGCTGCCATTCTATACTTCGCATATTCTGAGAGTGATAAGAAATGCTGAAATTGTCAAAGTATAAAGCTGCGTCAACGATTCTTGGAATGTGCTCGGTTATTGTATTTATTTTAATAGCGAACAGGGTAGTGCTAAGCACAGACCCCTAAGGCACTCCTTCTTCTTGGATGAAAACCTTAGAAAGGACCGTCTGCAGCCTAACTTGGAATGTCCTGTGTTGCAAGAAATTTTGGATATATTTAGGAAGATGTCCACGTAAACCAAGGAGGTATAAGTTTTGAAGGATTCCATAACGCCATGCCGTATCGTACGCTTTTTCTATATCAAAGCAGATCATGACGTGATGTTCCTTTCGGATGAAGGCATTCCGTATACTGTTTTCTAATTTTATAAGTAGGTCTAGTGTTGAGCGATTTTTCCTGAAACCATGCTGTGCTGGGTCGAGAAGATTATTACTGTTCAAATACCACAATTATCAAATATCCAATTGCTTTAACAAGTTGCCTAGGCAACTTGTTAAAGCAATTGGATGGTAGTTGCGTGGATTGGAAAGATCCTTTCCCAGTTTTGGGAAAGCCAGAATTATTGCATGATGCCAACTATGTGGAAACTGGTTTTCTAGAAAGATTTTGTTGAACAGTTCAAGTAATGCCGTTTGGGATTGGTGGTCAAGTTCCTTTATCATCATGTAGTGAATTTGGTCTGGTCCTACAGCGCTTTGCTTTGTCTGCGACAGAGCTGTTTTTAATTCATGGAAAGTTAACGGAAGGTTGTACTGTTCGTCATTTCTTGTGGAAAAATTCAGTTTGTGTTTTTCTATTCTTGCCTTGTATATTTGAAAATTAGGAGTATATGATGTGGTTGCTGATGTTTTGGCACAGGTTTCGCCCAGTGCATTGGCTATTTCTGAAGGCTGTGCGGTGATTTGTCCATTCCAGTTTAGGATTGGAGGTGGATAAATCTGGTATCTGCCATTCATTTTTCTGATTTTATTCCAGACAATTTGAGATGGTGTGGAACTTGTTAAAGTGGATGCAAATTTTATCCAGGATGCTTTGCTACTGGCTCTTCTAACATACCTGGCTCGCGCTTGTGCCTTTTTGAATAATACTAGGTTCTCTGTAGTGGGACATCTTCGGAAATTATTCCAGGTTTTATTTCTCTCTCTTTTAGCGTGTGAACATTCTTCATTCCAACATGGTTTTGGATGTCTTGGAAGGTGTGGTGATGTTTTTGGAATAGTCTGCTCAGCAGCTTGGATTAGTTTATTTGTTACATATTGTACTGCTGCATCTAACGGTTTTTGCTTGATAATATCTGCATCTAATTTTACAATGGATTTATACTTTTCCCAATCCGCTTCATTTACTTTCCATTTGGGACTTCTACATGACTGACATGTGGTTCCTGATATCATGGAAATGATTATTGGATAGTGATCGCTGCTGAGAGGATCTCTGTGTACAGACCAATCAAGTATTGGAAATAATGTTGGAGAACATAATGCTAGGTCAATAGCTGTGCTGTTTCCCAATGGAAGATGCATGTATGTATGTGTGCCATCATTCAACAGGGTTAAGTCATTCTGTTCTATCCATTTTTCGATCTGTTTTCCTCTCCGGTCTAGGGCTGTGTTTCCCCACATAGGACTGTGTCCATTGAGGTCTCCCAGTATACAGATGGGTGGAGGTAACTGAGTTAATATATCTTCTAAGCCTTGTTGTTGTAATTCTTGGTTTGGGGGAACGTAAATTGTTATAATGGTTATGAGAGATTTAATGGCTATGTGTACTGCAACCGCCTCAAGGGTTGTGTTTAGTGGAAAAACTTGGGAAGGAATGTGTGAATTTACGAAAATTGCCACACCACCATGGGTCGTGCCGCCTGTTACTCTGTCTTTACGGTATGTGATATAGTTCTTTACTGTGGGAGAGTCTTGAGGTCTGAGATATGTTTCTTGCAGGCAAAGACACAGCGGGGTATGCTGTGCAATCAGATCATATATATCATGTATATTAGTGCGGAAACCTCTGCAGTTCCATTGGATTATAATCCCCATTATTTGATTTTCGAGAAAGTGTCAGACTGTTTCTTAGCTGTTGCTTTAAGCTTTTCAAGTTTATGTTTTTCCTTTGGAAAATATGGTTTGCCGGTATCCATCTCTTCTTCCGCAAAAATCTCTAGTACTGATTCCTCTGCTTGATTGGTCAATTCTGTATCCACTTGTTCCGTTGGCTTCTGGCTTATGACATTACGTTTTTCTGTGGCTTTTGTTTCTGAGTGTTTTGCATTTGGAGGTACAGATAGTGGTGTGTTTGTGACTTTCTCTTTTTGTTTTGGTTGGGATGTGATAAGTAGACCTCGTGCCCAGTCCGAAATAGACTTCTTTGGGGGAATCGTGAAATCTGTTTGCGTATCTATTGTACGCCGATTCTTTATGACCTGTGCATAGGAAGGTCTGCTTAAAATAGTCGGCAGTACAGTTCTCTTAGCTTCTTGGTATGTGACGGAGTGTTCTACTTTATATCGTTGAATCTGCTTTTCTCTTTTCCAGAATTCGCAGTTCTTAGAATAGGCGGAATGATCCCCCTTACAATTTGGACACTTTGGTTGCTCGGCTGGACAGTTCTGATTGGTATGATCTTGAGATCCACAGTTGGAACAGATAGGAACTCCACGGCATGCCATTTGTGAATGACCATACTTTTGGCCTCTAGAACTCGTCATTTTAGCGTACAATCCCATGGTAATTTCGGGGAACAAACCCCACATACTAACTTAATAGCGATTTTGCAATTATACCACCGCGATTATCTATCTTTTTTTTTTTTTTTTATAGGACCCAGCCGCTGAAATCCCAGGAAATTAGGCGGCGGGACCTGCCAGAGTATAATAAATTTCAAGGTACACCTGGCCAGCCTCCTCGTTGGCATAGTACGGACAAAGTCGGGTCTCATCAGGGGCTCGACGGCCAATAGGCCAGAAGAACAATGGGCACAACATACTACACAACACATGATCCACACACTTTTAAATCTCTGGTCTTGATAGAGTACTGTCCCTCGATACAGCGAACACTCGCGGAGATGGGAGAAATTCCTGGTGCCGTTTGACCCTCAACATACTTTGTACTTTGTACTTTTGGCATTTAAAACAGCGGAGAGGATTCGGAATGTATGGCCTGATGTTACAATTTAGATATCCGGCCTTTACCGATGTAGGTGGTTTGGGAGTGTTAAAGGTCAGTATCAAATTTCTAGTTGGAGTAAGTATACCATCTCTAGTAACATTAATCCTTCTCACAGCAATGACACCTTGATCTTCTAGCTCATTTTTAATTTCTTCTTCTGAGACACTAATAAGGTCCCATTCAGAAATTACTCCTTTTATGTATTTAGGCTGTTATGGGGAGAGACTGCTACTGGGATCCCTCCAAAAGTTCTCATCTGAAGCAGTCTTTCTGCATGTTTGGCACTGGCTGTCTCGACTAAAATGTCGCCTGATTTCAGTCTCTTGACATTTTTTGGTGTTCCAGCTACACTTTCTAGACATTTTTGGATTACAAATGGCGACAGTTTTCCCAATGGCTGTTCTGATGTTGAATGAAGGACTAGAAAGGTAGGTGCATGAAGCGATGTTATGTCCTTTTTTTGTCTTTTGGTAACATTTGTCTCATTATCCTCATTTTTCCGACTCAAAGGAGTCGGATCTTTGGGATCTGTGGTTGTGATATTTGGATCAATCATGTTTGCTCCTTTTAGCCCTGGGAGTGAGAGCTTTTCCTCCCAGGTTTCCGGGCCCGCCACGGGGAGGCAGGAGCGGTGCCACCTAGTGACCAAGCGGAAGTTGATTAGTAGTTAGTAGAACTAAAAAATAAATAAAAGAAAGGTGTCTTTCCTTTCTTAGGATTCTTTGTGCTGGTACTTTTCAGCAACTATATATTTATATGTACAATAGAGAATTTTCTTTAATCTCTATAAATGTGTATCACTATCACTTTAGAAATTGCTTTATAATTGCAGAGATATCGCCTGATCACTAGAAACGTTTGGCACTCGGGGCCTTGCAATATTGTTCTGGACAAATTTCTGGCCTTTGGATCTGGGCCCTGTGGAAAGTCTGGCCTTTGCAGATGACATGATTTTCCTTGTAAAAGGAAACATGAAAGTGGTTGTAGAGCAAAGATCAAATACTGCCCTCTGGCAGCTGCAGGAGTGGGCACAAGTGCACATGCTTAAAATATCGTTGGAAAAAAACAAACAAATACTTCTAAAAGGCAATTTGGACATTAGAAGACATCCACAAATCAAAATTAACTTTTCACCCCCAATTGACCTACTTGGCGAAGAAAGTGAGAAATTATGCGGGTATGATTGCCAGGATCGGTCGATCAGAATGCGGGCTCAAAAGAAAGACCCTGGCAATCATATACCGTACAATGTTCCTACCTGTTATCACCTATGGAGAAAGACCCCGGCAATCATATATCGTACAATGTTCCTACCTGTTATCACCTATGGAGCCAATGTGTGGTTCACCCGCTCGGCCATAGTAAGAAATAGGAATAAATTAGAATCGATACAAAGGATAACACTTCTCACTATTACCAGAGCATGTCACACAGTAGGCACACCTGCGCTACAGTTACTGTAGCGCAGGTGTGCTACAGTAACTTTACCTGGAGGTAGCCAAAAGATGCTTGTATTATAGACTTAAAAAGGGCATACCCACAGAATTTCTGGGGAAAGCCCTTGATACAGCCAACACCTTTAATGCTGAAAAAAAAGAATAGACACAAAGCTCCACAAGCTATGGCAAACAAAGTGGGAGCAAGAAACCAGAGGTCGGGTTACCAAAAGGTTTCTGCCACAGGTGGAAATGGTTAGCCCAAAGCCACCTAAGTGGTATGCCCCTGGACTTTTTGCAACATTTATACTGACAGGTCATGGCTCCCTAAAAGCGAAACTAACCTCCTCAGGACTGACTGATGACCCAAACAGCACCTGTGGCAAGAATGAAGGGACACACATTCTATATGAATGTATAATTTATGATACCCCCAGAACAGAGCTAATAGCACAGATTGGCCCCTTCCCAGGGGAGAAGAACACCTATTTATCACAGAAGAGGAAAACTATAAAGCCTTTACATCCTTCACACAAAAAGTATTCGAAATGCGCAGAACTATCCAAAGAATGAAAAATTCAGCCCCCAGCAATTAACCAATAATCAATAGTTAAAATTGCCCATGTCTCCCACCACACCCAGATGATGACTTAAAAACTGTCAGGATAGCAGTATTCTGCACTCTGACAGAAACCTGACATGAGAAAACCGCATTGACCTGGGTACCCTCAGGACTACCCTGCCATGTGTAGGAACCTGGGACCCCACACCAAATAATTACTTATTTAGGGGAGGGAGTATAGAGGCAGCCAGAGAAGCAGATTAACTGAAAAATATCTGTAAGCTAGCAACAAGGGGATGCATTAGCATTAGTAGAGGCATATGATGCAAGAAAGCAAGCTTATTCAGCATCAGCCAAAAAAAAAAAAAAAAATACACACACCACTCCCATTTCACCCCTCCGTTCGTTCGAAATACCTGTCCAGTTGAGCTTTAAATTTGTTTAGGCTATCAACTTCAACAACAAGTGATGGAAGTCGGTTCCACAAACCAATCACCCGCTGGCCAAAGGCAAATTTCTGCACATCTATCCGACATCCGTCCTTCCTCAATTTGAATTTATGCCCTCTGAGGTGATTATTCTGAGCAAGATGATGAATCCCATTGGCATTGAGCATGCTCAAACCATTCAAAGCCTTATACACCTCTATCAGATCACCTCGCCGGTGCCTAGTCTCCAGACTCTGTAATTTGCAAAACTTAAGCCTTTCTTCGTAAGAGCAACCCTTTGTTCCATTTACTAATCTTGTTGCCCTTCTCTGTACCTGTTCCAGCAGCTCTACATCCTTCTTGAAATGAGGCCTCCAGACCTGTATACAGTACTCAAGATGTGGCCTAACCATTGCCTTATACAAGGGAATAATCACCTCCTTATCCCTGCTAGAAAAATTCCTGTATATCATTGACAAGACACCATGAGCTACTCTTGCAGCTCGTCTGCACTGCTCAGAGAACTTCATATCTGCCTGCACAATTACCCCCAGGTCCTTTTCATTCTCCACCACTGTCAGTGTAGTACCGCAGAGTTGATACGTTGCTCTGGGGTTACTGTTTCCCATATGTAGTACTTTACATTTGTCAATGTTAAACTTCATTTGCCACCTCTCAGCCCATCTGTTCAACCTTTCCAGATCCTGTTGCAGCAGCATAGCGTCAGTAGTGTCCTTAACAACCCTGCCAACCTTTGTATCATCTGCAAACTTGGACATTAAACTTGATATCCCATCATCAATATCATTCATAAACACCAAAAACAACAACGGACCCAACACTGAACCCTGAGGAACTCCACTAATAACATTAGTCCACGTTGAGCAGTGTCCATTGATTACCACTCTCTGTCTTCTGCCACTCAACCATCCCCTTATCCATAGCAGCAATTTGCCTCCAATGCCACACTGCTCCAATTTGTGCAGCAGTCTTCCATGTGCAACAGTATCAAAAGCCTTTCTAAGATCCAAATATATAATATCAAAGTTATTCCCTGCATCCAGTTCTTTTGTGACTACATCATAGTATCCAATCAAATTGGTCAGGCAAGACCTGCCCTTAACAAAACCATGCTGCGTCTGAGCTATAACTGAATTCTTGTCTAGATGATCCTGCAGTGCTTCTTTAACCAGTGCCTCCATTAATTTACCTGGAACAGAAGTTAAACTAACAGGTCTATAATTACTTGTGTCAGCCTTTGATCCTCCTTTGTGAATTGGGGTTACATTTGCACATCTCCAGTCTATGGGTACCTATCCTGAGTCCAAAGAAGCTCTCATAATTATGGCTAGGGGTTTGCTTACTTCCTTTGCTGCCTCCTTTAATATAACTAGATAGATCCCATCCACCCCAGGTGCCTTTTTTATGCAATATAGAATGAATGAGAATGAAAGGCAGAATGAACAGGCTGGGCACTGAGTGAAAGAGTGAATTAGGAATTATGGAAAAAGGGAATAAATGTCAGTTTTGGTGAAAGAAAGAGTGACCCAGAACGAGGGAAAGAGCGAGAAAATCAGTGTTATGGTGAATGGGAATGCGTGGAAGAGCAAATGTAATTGGTCGAAAGAATGAAGTTAATAATAACTTACACTACTTTATATATACTAACAACACAAACGCTATCACTGCATTCTCCCCTGGCCTGCAAAAAACTTGCAGCTTGGCCTGCACCACAACTGAAGAATAACAAGTTGAGGTGGCCAGAGAGTGCAGCGCAAAAAGCAAGAGTCAAACAAATCAAATGAATGCCAGAACGATGAATGAGTGTAACTGTGTGAGAAAAAGAACACAAACCATAAATGTTACAGTTAAGTTGCAAACCTAGTGTCAATCATTTATATTCTTACTTATTTAACTATTATGCATTAGTATTAAATTTACATTACACGCCATTGCATCCCCCGCCCCGCGGTGTGTGAGAAAAAAGATGAGTGAGTGAGTGAAGGGAAAAAAAAATATAATAATAATAATAATATATATATATATATATATATATATATATATATATATATATACCGTATTTTCCGACTTATAAGACGCAGTTTTTTTTCGTGAAGAAATACTCGGAAAATCACCCTGCGTTTTATATGACGCATGATTTATTCTCAATGACGCAGTGCCAGTAAACTGAGTTCTGAAAACTTCCCTTTGAAATTCACACCAATTTTACTTAAGATTTATCTGTTGAAATATATTTTTAACAATTATCAGTGGTTACAATCTATGGCAACAATACATACCAGTAATCTTTTTTTTTTTGTGGAAAATTTGTTGAAATCTGCGTGATATGAATCTCACAATCAGACGTAGGTGCCTCCGTAGCCAGGTAGGTAGGAGCGGCAGTGCGTAGCACACGCTTCTTGATTAGATCGGGGTTTGAGCCTGTGACCACCAAATACGGAGGATGCGGAAAGGTCAGGGAATGACCACCGCATATCCCCGGAGCAATATGGCCTTAGTTGCTAATGCCCCTAAAAACCAAATAACAACAACAACAAACAGATGTAAGTAAAAACTTGTTTCATTTTCCCATGTGTTTGCTTCCTCTATAATATGATCTCACGATTTTATGGTATTCCTCTATGATCTCCCGCTTTTATGGTATGGCGGGCTAATTAGACTGGATCGGGATTTTTCAATTCCAACCGTCTTTTACAAAGAGAAAGTGACGCCCGTATTTGTCTTAGGGTGAGTAAGAATTTCTGTTACGTTACTTCTGTCAGCTTTTTTGAATTGAATATGAATTGAATAAAAACTCCATGTTGTAAGTCCATTTAATAAAAAAATTTAAAAACATAAATGTAATTCCATTTAATTTATTTTTAATACCTACCCCCTGATTATGTCCCGTATCAAGCCATGTCGCCATATTTGTTTACATCAGTCAGTAAAAGATCGCTTCTTAGTTTCCCCGTAAACAGCATCGAAGGATATTATTTGTTCCAAAATATGTGGCCAAAATAGGGTGCGTCTTGTATGCCCGTGCTTCTTATAAGCCGGAAAATACGGTATATATATAGTCTAACACAAAAAATTTATTATAAAATATAAAAATAGAATGCAAGTAGAGTAAGAATGCAGATTATGAATGAAGTTGTTGTTATTTGGTTTTTAGGAGCATTAGCAACTAAGGCCATATTGCTCCAGGGATATGCGGTGGTCATTCCCTGACCTTTCCACATCCTCTGTATTTGGTGGTCACGGGCTCGAACCCCAGTCTAATCAAGAAGTGTATGCTACACACTGCTGCTCCTGTCGACCTGGCTATGAATAAAGTGAATGTCTGTCTCTCCCACTTCCCACTGTCACCGAACATATCCTACTCCCCGGAGCAGGATGGGCAGTTTGACCATCTTACTGGACTCGACACAGCATGCCATTTGGTGATCTGAACTGGGTACTCAAACCCAGTTCCCTTTAAAACCCCATCCCCAGGCAGGAGTGGGTGGGTCTCTATCTCCTCCCCTCCTTCCCCCATACTTCGCCTGGTGGGACTCGTCCCCACTGACCTCTTTAGGGATGCCTACTCTATCGTCCCCATCCTTCTACCTTCTTTCCCCCAATCTTCAGTTCCCCCTACTAACTAAACCAACCGATTACACCCCATTAACAATGCTGCCAAATTCTAATCAACGTCTAAATTCAACCGCTGTGTCAAAAATCTCTTTTGTCCTTTCCAAATTCTAGTGTTCATTTATAAAAAAAGGGGGGAGCCCTTTTTTTATAAATAGGCCTTGTCACCAAAATCCTTGGAAATTAGGTAGCAGGGCCTGCCAGAGTACTTAAATAATCTACTGGGTGTCTGACCTGCTCCTCATGACTAAGTGTGGGCAACGGTAGGTCCCAAAAGAGCCGAACGGTAGCTAAATGGTCAGAAAAACAACAGAACATAACACTACACAACATTTCACTCCACCCCACACACTTTTTAAATCTCTGGCCTCCACAGAGTTCTGTGTCACAAAAACAGAGTACACAATGCAGAGCTGGAGGAAACCCCTGTTGCCATCAGAAAATTAACACACTTTATACTTTACTTGCCCCTCTTTGCACCCATTTAAAAAGATCAACATCCTTCCTAAAATGAGGCTACCATGGCTGTATGCAGCAGTCTCAAGAGGTAGACTAACTATTGCCTTTTATAGTGGTATAACCATCTCAGCTTATCCCTGCTAGCATAATTCCTGTATGTCACTGGCAACACCCCATGAGTTGCCCATTAGCACAGCTCAGAGAACTTATCTGAGTAGTGCTGATGAGGTTTTTTTTTTTTTTTTTCATTCTCCACAACTCTAGTTGTGGCACCACACAGTATGTTATTCGGGTAATACTGCTACTCATATGCAGTACCTTGCATTTATCAATGTTAACCTTTAATTGTCATCCTCAAGAAATGTGCCTAATTTTTCTAAATCTTGTTGCAGTAGTATACCAGGCGAGGAGACATTTTCAAAGAGCCAGAACATCTTGGCCACAAAATGAGGTGGATGCACTGAAAGATTCTTATAGAACTCTCAGGAATCAGTATACAGCCCTCATAAGAGACAAGAAAAAGGAATGCTGGAGGTACTTGGTGGGAACTACTTGAAACAATAACCCTTGGGGAGTTGTCTACAGAATAGTGACCAACAAGCTGCCAAGAGGAGATGTCTTAGAAACTACTGTCAAACCAGATGGAACCCCAACCCTGTGTTGGATGGATTCTGTAAATAACATCCTAGACAGTATGATTCAGACTGAAACTGGGAATCATTCCCCCACCCAGCTAGACATTATAAAAGAAAACACTGAATATGACAATGCCAATATTGAACCTCTGTTCACTATACAAGACTTAGAAATAGCACTATCTAAAACCAAAAACAATAAATGCCCAGGTTTTGACCTCTTAGAGATTGAGATTATCAAAAAATTAGTGGAAATAGCACCAGATAAATTAATAGCACTATATAATAGCTGTATGACAGAAGGTATATTCCTAAAAATATGGAAACAAGCTGTGTTAAGATTAATTCTCAAAAACCCTGAAAAACTCCCTACTGATCCCAAATCATATAGACCAATAGCCCTACTCCCTGTACTAGGGAAAATATATGAAAGACTAATATATAGCAGATTAGCTCAATATTACATAGAAGCAGGTTTGCATTCCAACAATCAGTACTGTTTTAAGCAGGGCAATTCTACGGAGGATGCCATGCACCACCTACTGACAACAGTTAAACACACAGAGGAGAAATACATGCTGGCAATCTCCACTGACTTTGCTGGGGCATTTGACTCACTCTGGTGGCCTAGTGTCCTTAGGAGACTTCACCAGGCAAATGCCCCACAAAACCTCTATAAGGTAATAAACAGCTACCTTACAGACAGAAGTGTCTCAGTACGCACAAGGCTCCAGGAATTGACACGCCCTGTGAATAAAGGTTGCCCACAGGGTTCAATCCTTGGCCCTTTCTTTTGGAACATTGTTCTGGACGAATTTCTGGCGTTGGATCTGGGACCCGTGGAAAGCCTGGCTTTTGCAGATTACATGATTTTCCTTGTAACAGGTAACTCACGAGTGGTTGTAAAGCAAAGATCAAATGCCGCCCTCTTGTACCTGCAGGAGTGGGCACAAATGCATATGCTCAAAATATCACCTGAAAAAAACCAAACAAATATTTCTAAAAGGCAATTTGGACATAAGAAGACGTCCACAAATCAAAATTAACACAACCACTATAAAAATGGTAACAGAACTAAAATATCTTGGAGTGGTCTTTGATTCAAAATTAACTTTTTACCCCCATTTGATCTACTTGGTGAAGAAAGTGAGAAATTATGCAGGTATGATTGCCAGGATCAGTCGAGCAGACTGGGAACTCAAAGAAAGACCCTGGCAATCATATACCGTGCAATGTTCCTACCTGTTATCACCTATGGAGCCGGTGTGTGGTTCATCCATTCAGCCATAGTAAGAAATAGGAATAAATTAGAATCGATACAAAGGACAATAGTACTCACTATTACCAGAGCATGTCACACAGTAAGCACACCTGCACTACAGTTGCTGGCCGGAACTCTCCCACTTTACCTGGAAGTAGCCAAAAGAGGCTTATATTATAGATTTAAAAAGGGCATACCCATAGAATTTCTGGGGATAGCCCTTGATACAACCAACACCTTCAATGATGAAAGAAAAAGAATAGCCACAAAGCTCCACAAGCTATGGCAAACAAAGTGGGAGCAGGAAACCAGAGGTCTGGTTACCAAACGGTTTCTGCCACGGGTGTCAATGGTTAGCCCAAAGCCACCTAAGTGGTATGCCCCTGGACTTTTTACAACATTTATATTGACAGGTCGCGGCTCCCTAAAGGCGAAACTAACCTCCTTAGGCCTGACCCAAACTGCATCTGTGGCAAAAGTAAAGACTGGGCACACATTCTATATGAATGTATAATTTATGACATCCCCAGAACAGAACTAATTGGTCAGATTGGTCCCCTTCCCAGGGGAGAAGAACACATGTTCATCATAGAAGAGCAAAATTATAAAGCTTTTAGATCTTTCACACAGAAAGTATTCGAAATGCGCAGAGCAATCCAAAGAATGGCAATTCAGCCCCCCAGCAATAATCAATTGCTGGGGGGGGGGGGGCTGAATTGCCATTCAAACAATAATCAATAGTAAAATTGCCCAAGTTTCCCACGCCCAGACGATGACTTAAAAACTGTTAGGATAGCAATATTCTGCACCCTAACAGAAACCTGACATAACAAAACTCCCCAGGACTACCCTGCCATGTGTAGGAATGTGGGGCCCCACACCAAATAAGTAACCATGTAGGGGAGGGAGATGTACAGGCAGCCAGGGAAGCAGATTAACTGAAAAATATCAGTAAGCTAGTAGCAAGGGGATGCAATGTAGTATGAAAGAATGAATGAATGAATGAAAATGAAAGATAGAATAAATAGGTTGGGCACTGAGTGAACTAGGAATTATGATAAAAGGGAATAAATGGCAATTTTGATGAAAGAAAGAGTGACCTAGCATGAGGGAAAGAGAGAGTGAATAGGAATGGGTGGAACAGCAAATGTAATTGGCCGAAAGAATACAAAGTTAAAAATAACTTACATTACTTTATACATACTGTACCAACAAACATTTACTAACCACATAAACACTATCACTGCATTCTCCCCTGGCCTGCAAAAAAAAAAAAAAAAAAAAGAAACACAGACACACACACTTGTGGCTAGACCTGCACCACAACTGAAGAATAACAGTAAGTTGATGTGCCCCGAATAAATGAGATGAGAGCTAGAAGAATGAATAAAAGTGTAAGCGTGTGAGAAAAAGAACACAAACCATAAATGCTACAGTTAAGTACACACTAACACTAGTTTTAATTAGTATTTAAATTTACACTACACATCATTGCATCCCCTCCTGGCGTGTGAGAAAAAGATAAATGAGTTGAGCGAAAAAAAAAATTAAAATAAAATATATATATATATATATATATTTATTTTATTTTAATTTATTTAATTTTAATTTAATTTATTTTTCGCTGCATAAGGACCACCGCCGTGCAAGTCCTCTGCATTGGAGGATCGATCGGGGGAGGAAGGGTGATTTGGTACTTCAATCTTTTCACCATTGCGACGATTTGTATAGCTATTTAAATGCAGCGATTCCATGACCATTATTGGCCTCGTGGTCCTCTGTCGATATGGGGCATAATGGTCAGTCTATTTTATTTTAATTTATTCTGATTTTGTTATCTTTCAGTGGTTCCTTCAACCCCCTTTTTGGTGATATTTCACGTCTTTTGGAACTGGTACCTCTGGGGGGGGGCACCGCTAAATTAACATGTAATTGGCATTATTCTAAAATTTTTTATACATCATGTTAATTGGATTTAAAGTTCGAAATTATATAGGGGTTTCTGGGCTATTATTTATGTCTAACTTTTATTCTTCTTTTCCGTTCGTTTGTTTATTTGGTTATTTTTATGTTAATTTTCGCTCTACAGTTTTTGCCATACTACTGGCTTATGTTTTATTTTATTTAATTTAAAATATATATATATATATAAAAACTTGGAAAAAAAAAATTATAAAATAAGAAAAAAGTATTAAAAAAATAAATAAATAAATAATAATAAAAAAGAGAAAAGAAAAAAAAGAATGTAAGTAGAGTGAGAATGCAGATTATGAATGAAGTAAATGTGTGTCTCTCCCACCCCCTCGCCTGGTGGGTTCCCCACTGCCAGCTAACATATCCCACCCCCGGAGCAGGATAGGCAGCTTGACCATACTGGATTCGACACTGCTTGGACATGACACTGACGAAGACATTCTACGGCTTTGCTGCCAACACGCCATTGGCGATCTGAACTGGGTACTCTAACCTGGTTCCCTTTAAAACCCCATTCCCAGGCAGGGGAGGGAGGAGACAGATCTCTGTCTCCCCTCCTCCCTGCCTACCCCCCATACTTCGCCTGGTGGGCCCGTCTCCACTGACCTCTTTGGGGATGCCTACTCTATCGTCCCTATTCTTCTATCTGTTTTCCCCCCAGTATTCAGTCTCCCCCCTCTCACTAAATCGACCGAGTACACCCTTAACAATGCCGCCAAATTCTAATCAACGTCTAAATTCTACCGGCTTCGTGTAAATCTCTAAGACAACTAACACTATTAGCTTTTATCTAGCGTATAGCCTCACATGTCTAAATTTAATAACATCAAAATTTTGCCTGACCTATTAGGCCTTTAACACATCTCTTTAGCATTCAACCCCAACCAGTGATTTCCTAACAGCAATCCCATTAAGCATTAATGTCAAATGCATAAATTTTTTTTTTTTTTTTATAGGTCCTAGCCACTGAAATCCCAGGAAACTAGGTGGCAGGACCTGCCAGAGCAATTTGTTGTGCTACTAGATACACCCGGCTAGCTTCCACGTGACATGGTATGGGCAACATCGAGCCCCACTAGGGGCCCGGCAGCCAATAAGCCGGACAAACAATGGGCACAACATATCACACTGCACAGACATGGCCCACACATTTTCAAGTCTCTGGCTTGACAGTGTACTGTCCTCGATACAGCGAAACACACGCGGAGATGGGAGAAATCCCAAGGGCCGTCTGACACGAACATACCTTATGCAGTAGTATACCCTGATTACTGACATTAACCACTCTGCCAACTTTTGTATCATCTGCAAACTTAGACATTAAGCCTGATATTAATAAATAATTAAGCCTGATATTAATAATTAATAAATAATGAAAACAACAATGGGTTTGGCACTAAAACCTGGGCAGGGAGACTGTCCATTGATAACCACCCTCTGTCTTTTCCCACTCAACTATCAATTTAACCATAGCAGTAACTTGCCCCTAATGGTACATACATAGCTTCAATATGTACAGCAGTCTTATATGTGCAATAGTAACAAAAGCTTTTCTGTTACATAAGATGATGTCAAAATGAACTTTTGCACTCAATTACTTTGTTACTGAGTCGTAGTATCCAATCAGAATGGCCAGACAAGATCAAACCTCAACAAATGTATGTTGTGAATGCTGTATAACTGCACTCCTGTCTAGATGGTCCTGCAATACTTCTTCAACCAGTGACTCCATTATTTTCCATGGAACAGAAGTCAAAATAACAGGTCTGTAATTACTCATGTCACCCTTTGATCCCCCTTTGTGAATTAGAGATACATTTGCACATCTCCAGTCCATGGGGATTTCTCCCGAGTCCAAGGATGCTCTCATAATTATGACTAAGGGTTTGCTTATTTACTTTGCTGCTTCCTTTAATATAACTGGATAGATCCCATCCAACCCAGATGCCTTTCTTATGTTTAACTTCAACAATTTCTCCTCCACTTTGCTCTAAGTTATTACAAAATTTTTCAACTCCCTATTAGAGTTTGATAAACATCTGGCCCTCTCATCCTTGAATAACTCCTCATGTGTGAATGTAGATGCAAAATACTGATTTAGTTCGGCAGCTATCTACAGTCAAACCATTGATATCGAGTGGACCAATCTGATTCATCCCCCTTCCTTTTAGAGTTTATATAAAGAAGTCTTTGCTGTTTATCTTTGCATCCTTTGCCAAAGATTTTTCGTAATCTTCCTTTGCTTGCCTAACCTCCTTTGTGACTTGATTACAGACTAGCTTATATCTACCATAGGCTTCTGTGTTGCCTGACAATTTATGTGCATCCCATGCATTTTTCTTCTCTGCCACGAGTCTCATTAGTTCATCTGACATCTATTTGGGCCTAAACCTAGAACAGTATTTCATAGTTGGAACAAAAAGCCTAGTAGCTTCCAATATTACTTCTTTGAATGCTTCCCATTTAGAATTTGCTGTTGGTAATATCATCAGTTGGTCCCACTGTATAGAACCTAAAAAATCTCTGGGACCACTGTAGTTGCCTTTATGACAGCAAAAACCCTTCCCTTCACCCCTAGTAAAGGGATGGTAAAAAATCCATAACATATTACACCTTGTAGCATTTAGTGTTTTCTACGTTTCTAATGAAAATTTGTGAAAAAAAAATTTTATTTGTGAAAAATTGCTTTTTCACAAATAAAAAAAAAAACTAAAATATTGGCAGAGGTTTGTTCTTCTGGAATATTTTGTATTTTTACAGATTTTATAAATAGGTTATTTTTATATAAATTGATAAAAATGCATAAAAACAGAAATATCAAAGGTATATGCTCCTGTCAAGCAGTGATATGATACAGGTTCTTACATATTAACATGGATTAAACTTGCACCTTTTTTGACTTCCTCAGGCAGTTAGTTTCAGTGCTTGTTCTTCTTTTATCATAAAGAAATAACCGGCCATTATAATGACATTCCACATTCCTGGGTACATTTTTTCTATGCTCTTCACTTAAATAGTAATATCCTGCTGCTCTTCACTTAAACTACCTAAATTATGTAGAAAATAGTTGAGAGGAGAATGCAAGAAATGTACTTTAACACTCATATTGCACCCACAAAGACAGTCTTTAAGACAGGCTCAAAGAACATTAAAGATGAGCTACTAGTAGATAGAAGCAAAGTACTCTTCATATAAAGCTGGGCTTAATGAAACAGCTGTTCAAGCCCTCAATAAAGACAGAAATTGCCTAGCTTTACTGAACTCCTTCAGCAAATCACTCACATCATATCATATCATAATCTGGTGTTTACTGTTTGCCAAAAAATTGTGTCCTACATTTTTAAAGCCTCTCTTCTCTTCTCTTTGTTTCTTTTTCAGTTTGGTTCACAGATTCTTCAAATACATAGTCTAGCAGCAACTTGCAGATTTGAGGTACAACAAATGTTATTTGGTTTTTAGGAGCATTAGCAACTAAGGCCATATTGCTCTGGGAATATGCGGTGGTCATTCCCTGACCTTTTCACATCCTCCGTATTTGGTGGTTATGGGCTCGAACCCGGGTCTAATCAAGAAGCGTGTGCTACACACTGCTGCTCCTTCCCATCTGGCTACGGAGGCAGCCAGGTGGGAAGGAGCAGCAGGAAAATTCCTGCTTTGATTTTTTAATATGTAAGAGACGGGAATTTAGTGAAAACATATTTGGAACAATTTCTGTCTTTATTGAGGACTTGGACAAGCTGTTCAATTAAGCCCAGCTTTATATGCAGAGGAGGTAACAGTACTTTGTTTCGATCTACTAGTAGCTCATCTTTAATGTTCTTTGAGTCTGGTCTTAAAGACTGTCTTTGTGGCCACACTTTCTTTTCTCAATGTTCACTTCTTGCTTGACCATCCCACTTGCACAGAATGCAAGGCATTTTTGCATAACCAGGTTGTTGGCCAAACAGCGCACCGATAATTTAAAATCTCTACACACTAGCCAACCATGATCCTTATACTGAATTTCTTCTAAAAGAAATTTAAAATTTTCATAGTTTTCTTTTCAGTGTGCTGAATAGTTTACAGAAATGGATGCATACTTTTATCCATTATGAAGAACTCCTTTGAGGTGCTGCTTCAATGAGTCAATAAATAGGCTCCCCTCTGTCTGTAAGCAGAAAATTCCAAAAAAAAGTTCATAACTTCAGGAATGTTGTCGCAGTATATCACTGAGCCTTCTTTGGAAAAACAGCAACCCGATCCTTTTTGTATCAACAGAAAAGACTGTTCTGAAGCCAGCAGATGCTTGGATTCACTCTTGACCCTTAAAGCTCTGCATAGATTTAAATTTCGTATAATTATTGAGTTCACTTTGTGTAAACAGCATTGGTCCAGAATTGTGAATTTCTTTATCACAACAGTTTATATCGTGTACATCCCAAATTGCAGATTCAGGATCTGATGACGTGTTCAAGAACAACTGGTAGTGATGGTACTGGTAATTCAGATCCACAGAGTATTGGCCTTACAACTGAAGTAACATTGTTGGGGTACATAATGCTTTGCTTGTTTATCGCGTTATAACCTGCTACATTTACAGAACAAAAGCAGCAATCATTGATACAATCCAGAGGTTTCCCCCACACCATGGGAAAGGAAATGTCAGGACTTTCTTTTACCTCAACTTTTACGTCAGTCATTTAATTTAATTCCAAAATATGTGGCATACACATTTTTTACAAATGTTATAACCTGTCTTTGTTTTACCATAACGATTACTGCAAATGCAACAAAATATATCTGAATTTACACAACCACAAGTTCCCATTGTCAAAACATATAATATGAAAATCACATCAGAAGCAGATAACTAGTTAACAAAACTGCACCAGAAACTAAATGAATACAGAAGGAACACTTTGTATGTTTATATAGCTACCTGACTTGCAGGTCTTAATGTGTCTAAACATGTCTGGGCACACTATGTCAGTCACAAAAGAAGTAATATGTACATCACATATACATGGAATGTGTATTTAAGAAAACAATTCTTACTGTTTGTAAAAATTTTGTGACATTCACTGAAGCTCCCAGCCCTGTGGTCCTGCCTTTGCAAATTAGGCATCCAGTTTTCTCTTTGGAAAAATTCAATACACATGCAATGGTGGATGATTTTTTATTTTTTTCCCTTCTGTGTCAGTATACTGAACTTGCCAACTGTGAAAGGTCTGAGGTCAAATCCCATCAGAGACTGGAAGAATTTTTTATTAAACATAACAGGTTAGTGCATTAGTGCATCAGCCCCAACCACCAGTGAGAGGCCAAACAGCCTTGAAATGGCTGTCACATTATACTTGTCAGCTTTGAAATGGCTGTCTTGGTGGTGGTATCCACTAAGAGAATAAGTAACAATAGTCTTCTCCATTGGTGATGCATTACTTATTTGAGGTAATGCAATATCAGGCAATTGTTAAGAAGACGTGAGATATAAAAACTATGCCATTTTCGGTAATTCACTACATACAAATATGATGCTAATGCACTAACCTGTTCCATTTAGCAAATCTTTTATAAATAATTTAAGCAATAACATCATTTTCCATTAATACAAAAAAATTTTAAACCTATGGGATTACTTTTCAAAACTTAACAGCAACCTTTACCATTAAACCAATGCATAAAACAAGCTGTTGCTTTTTATTTGGATATTTTGTCATAAATCTTTCAACAATACTGATCATCAATCTTCTCTTGTCATTCATCAAATATTATTTTATAGCAATACTGATAGATTGTGAAAATTTTAGGAAGAAACTAAAATGTACCTGCTTTTACTTTCATTACAGACTGACTACCAACAGGAAAGGAAGAATTTCGATGAAGTACTGGACTCTGTAGTGGAGGTGGATATAAAAGGACTACAGATGCTGCACATTGGCCTTCATGAATAGCTGCAAGCCACTGCCAGTCATTCAGTGGTTTCAAAAGTTCATATGCAGATGCATAAAGAGAAAGTGCATCCAGAGGTAAACTAGCCTGCAATGCTAAGTCTCCTATGTGCTTCTTCATTCTTCCAAGACATCGTTTCTTAAATGTCCTACAAGGATGATACAAATATAAATATACTTGTATGTATGTATATATGAAGACTGACATTATGCTACTCACTATTTTACATTAGATACAATTAACAATAATATCTGAATAACACCTGACAGATAATAGCAGCCTAAACTTCGGCAGTGTGTTAAATCATCAATAATAAGGGGAAAAGTTTCATGTGAACACAGATCCAAAAATGTCTTTTTTCTGAGTTAAACATCTTGAAATGCTATATCTTCCATTATCATTTCTTCTTTACACACACACACACACACACACACACACACACACACACACACACACACACACACACACACACACACACACACACACACACACTATTGTGCTTTCAGTGTCGCCCTTTAACCCAGATTCATTCCAAACAGAGATACTCAGTTTTATTTAATTATGATTTTACATTTTTATAATTATAATTTATTTAATTATAAAATTCAACTCTAATTATATTATATTTATTTATAATACTTTTTGTCTATAATGACTGTGTGCATGAATGAAAGAGAGAGGGAGCCAATTTACATGCTGACAATAAACAAGTGAAATGATTTCCACAGATGGTGCAACTGATATAGAATGATGCAAAACTCTTCAGCAACATGCTGAAGTAAATTACCCTGGCTCAATGCTTCAATCCTATATACAGTTGTTTCAGATGCCCACATAAGCAAAAATGTCTGGAGAACAGTGAAGCCATGTAACAGGTCCCCCACAAGATTGGAGAGCCAGTAGTAATTGTACTGGTGGAGTAACAAAATTTAAAATATATTCAACTCAGAAAGACATTTTTAGACCAGTATTCATGAGAATTTTGTTTCCCTTTATTACTGATTCTTTAAAGTTCTCTTGAAGTTTGGCAGTTCTGAATCACACTTTCTATATTAGTCTGTGCATTAGTCTATGTATATTAGAAAAGAACAGGGGGAAAAAAAACACACTGATGGAACCATTTAATAGTGAATTGAAAAAAGTTCATTTTATTTCTTAAATGAAATAAAAAGCTTTTCTTAATGAATTGCAGATTTTACCATGCACTGGGTAACATGACATGCAACAGAACGATTACACTTCAAATTCATGAATTTGAGGAACAGTGGTTGGTCCATACCTAGATCTAATATAGTTGAAGGACATTATGTGATTGTTGTTTCCCATGAAATTTAGCTTTCTATAATGACCATTCTTACACCATGTGAATATTCACATAGTGTAAGAGTCACCATTATAAAAAACTAAATTACATTTTAATATATGTTGGCAAATATAATCGATAAATCATACATAAAACTTATTTTAAAAGAATTATGGCTAATTAGGCTCAAGCTGAGGTATTTGACAAAATGTCCTTATTTTTTAATCTTGGCTAACAGATGCACATCTACGGTTCAGATAACGTGTGTGTGTGTGTGTGTGCACGCACGAGAGAGAGAGAGAGAGAGAGAGAGAGAAGGTTACTTGTTTTCCTAAAAAGATGAGATTTTATCTGAATATTTAAAGAATTTTCAGGAAATGGATGGATCCTCAGCCAATTTCTATTTATAATGTATCTACAATGTATAACCCTATCCTTTAACCTTTCTTGGTAGAAGTAAATCATAAATAACGGTTCGTGTAAGTTCATCACATTAAAAAAAACTAGACTCTATTTTGTCTTTGGCAATACAGGTAACCTCCGCTTAGCACTGATAATTTGTTCCAGAAAAACAGCGCTAAGTGAATCCGCGCTAAGCGAGCGCCGCATTCCTATAAGGTAACATTTGTATTTGTGGTTGGTGCCATAGGATATTTCCTAATCAGTAATAAACGATAGTGAAAAGATGCACAAATGTCGGTCAAAATATTTAATATTCAAATATTTGTACATAAAAATATTCTGCATTACATACGTATATAATTATGTGGTAACTACTTACGTATCAAAATTAAACTTAAAATTCCAATTAAAATCATGAATTTAATTGATCATGATTTAATTGATCTAAACTGATTTAATTTAACTGATGAATTTAATTATGAAAAATGTGTTGATTTTGGGTTGAACTTTGGCCCTCTTCCAAATAAACTAAAAGGGGTATTAATTTTAAATCCTCTGCAGTGTTACCGCCCAACAATAAAGTCAACCAATCCTTCCCCGCTTTGAAACTTGGCATGTTTTTTTTTTTTTTATTTCAGCATGAAACTTCTTTTAGGCATTCATTTCCACAAAAGTCCAGCTTCATCTATGTTAAAAACTTGTTGAGAAGTATAACATATAATACCCCTCTTCAATAATTTTAACAAGTTCTTTTTTGAAAGTTTCAGCTCCTTCATCTGCACTTGCGGCTTCTCCCTGGATTTTAAATCTATTCAACCAGCCCTTACCAGTTTTAAATGGTCCCACTTTTTTTTCTTTTTTTTTTTAGGTGAGTTTTCTTCAGATCATCATATTGGCTAATCTCTCTCTCTCTTATAATATTTAACTTAACTGAATTCTGCATTGGATATTATCTTCAATAAAATTAGTTAAAGTCTTTCCATTTCAATCCTAATAGTCGGCCTAGCCCTAGTTGCTTGCAGTGGAACAGCTATCTTTCCTGCTGCTAAAATTAATTCTTTATTTTTTTTATAATTGTTCTTATAGTTAAACTTGCAAGTCCTAAATTATGGCACACATCCGCTTGTCTTTGACCGGAATCGATTCGCTTCAAAACAACTAATTTAATTTTCAAATTCAGTCTTTTTCTTACATTTATAGTCTTCGTACTGCGCCCAGACATTATTGCTTTTTCATCATTATCCACCATTATTAACTTCGAAAACGTAACTGCGTTGGTTGCATTAATTACAATACAATGTTCAAGTAAACTGTCCGTTACGCACGATGTCTAATACTGTACTGAGTGATGACTAGACTTCGGATAAATGCATAAAACACAAATATTACAAGCAATATACTTGATCATTTTTTAAAATGTTGATCTCGGAACTACGTAACAAGTCACTGTACTGCAATTAATTTAGGGTGCGAGAAAATTTTACTGAGCATGGAAAAATTTCTCAAGTCGAGTCGGCGTGGGAAACATTTTAATGCTGTTTTGGTATTCATTTTCAAGCTATCGACTCCATCAAATGAAACGATTTCGTTAAATATGCCAAAGATGCAATCTGTAAAAGAGCGTTATAGTGATCTGTGACAGCGTTCAGTGTCAGATACGGGTTATAATATAAGAACAGCATTATAGCAAATCAGCGTAAAGTGAACCACGTTATAATGGGGGCCTGCTGTACTTTTCTTTTAAGCAGCTGCTAAAGCTCATCATCATCATCAGCAACTTGACAGTTCCTTCTGTTTTGTGCAATGGCCATCCATTTACTACACACAAATTCTTGAATTTCATCTGTCCATCTCCGTTACTGCCTTCCTGGTTTTCTTTTAGCTCCTCTTGAGTACCATTCTGTTATTTTCTCAGTCCCCTCTGTCATCATGTCTTCAAGCTATGTGTCCTGTCCAAGTGCATTTCCATTCTTTATACATTTACATTTAGTATTGATAAGAATGTAATTTACTTGAGTTTGCTGCCTAATCCATGTGTTTCTTTTCTTATCTAACAGTCTGATTCCTATTATAATTCATTCCATTCTTCACTGTGTAGTTTTCAGCTTCTTTTCCATTCATTTGGTGGGTGCCCAAGTTCACTTCCATAAGTCATAGTAGGGAGTATACATTGGTTCATTATTTTATATTTCAGACAAATTGGAATATTGCTCCTCAGTATGTGACTATATTTCCTGAATGCTATCCATCCAGAATTTATTCTTCTCTTGACTTCCAGCCATCTATATATTAATACAGAAGCCGTTTACTTGATACGGTCTTTGTTTTTTTGTTTGTTAGTTGTTGGCACATTGGCTTCTGTGGCCATAATGCACCTCCCAAAGTTTTTTGCATTTTGTACTCTGATCCAAGCCCAAGGTGGGATTTGAACCCACAACCTTTGGGTTACCAGGCAGACACTTTACCCACATGGCTAGCCCGGTAGGCCTTGAGACAGTCACTGTGAACAATAGGACTAACTGATCAGGCTAAAAGTGGTCTCAAACTGCAGATATTTCTTCTTAGGTGTGCAGAAAGATGTTAAAATTTAAAAATTCCGAATAGTTTTATTATACGGAATGATAGGGCCAGTTTAGTATACTACAAATGAGAATAGTTCAACATTCAATTCATAGATGGAGCCACAGGAAGATGTTAACTGTTAAACAAGCAGCTGATAAGGCATTTTTTTCTGATTAACAGTTTGCACATTCACACAATCATGTCCTTTGTTCCAGAAAAATAATAATAGGACAGCTAGAGAAAACCTCTGCTAGCAATTGTGAAATTTTTGCAATGGGTACAGCTAGCTGTAGCCAATGCATATGATAGGCCTAACCGATCTGTTCTCAAATCGAAGATATTTCTTCCTAGGTGTGCAGAAACATGGGAAAATATAAAAATTCCAAATAGTTTTATTTTACAGAACAGGCCAATTTTCTAGCACTGCCTACCTTAAAAGAAAGAACTAATCATTAGGATTCCATTGCACTGCTCGCACCACTCACTATATGTCCCCATGTTGCACATGTGAGCTCATACGCTCACTGCCATTCGTTACGTTTATACATTTAGAACTCCTCATTTTATCATTATCAGCTTTGAGTTAATTTGTTTTTTTGTTTTGAGGTTATTTAAGGTAAGTAATTTAAGGATTTAGAATGCGGATGACATGTCCACCACCATGCTACTCTGGTTGTGTTGAACGTACTTGCAGCAAAGAAGAAACACACATTTTCGTGTTTTTGCAAATGTATTCAGGATCAGTCTAAAATGTGTATTTAAGGATCCAAAAAATTTAATATGTCACATTGGCTTTCTTAGTGAAAGGTGTGTTCGTTGACAAGCCTTACATTTTAAGTGTGAAAAGGTTGGGGATCATTTGTCTCCATGAGTCCTTTATATACAGATGCCAATGAATTGTCCAAAAAATTTTTGTGAAAATATCAGGCAATACAATAATGCTTTCTCTTTTGTTTTTTTCGGAGCAAATGTAAAACTGTCATCCGGTTGTGGGCCTTACGTATTTCGGATTTTGGGAGATATCCATCATTCTATCAGTTCCTTATTTCCAGGGCAACATGAAATCCTGGCTTACAGCCAATTACACATATTAGATTTAACCCAGGTAAATAATTTTCAAATGCAAAGACCCAAAAATAGGCTCCTAAAGTAAGAAATCGTTGAACAGTTAAGCAAAACTTGAGATTTGTTGAGATTTCAAATTCTTTATATACAGATGACAATGAATTGTCCAAATATTTTCTTGAAAATATCAGGCAATACAAAATCTGCTACCAATTGCAAAATGTACCCACTGCACAAATTTGCAATGGGTACAGCTAGTTCATTATTATTACAGCTAATGACATGTCAAAGATAGGTATATGAATTCATGTTTTCAATTTCTGCTCCTTCAATGATTATATCCCTTCCTGTGGCATATTTATTCATCATTACTTCTGTTTTAACCATACTCACCTTTAGTCCGAAATCCTTACTAACTCTGCATAACTGATCAGGATTTCCCTCTAATTCTTCGGGATCATGGCTTATGATTACAATGTTATCTGCAAATCATAGATGGTTTAGGTACTCTCCATTCACATTGACTCCTTTCTGCGACAAGTCGTATCTTCTCAAAGCTTCTTCAAGGGCGTCAGTAAACAACTTCGGAGATGTGTCTCCTTGTCAAACTCCTTTCTCAATTTTAAATTTGCTACTGTCTTTGTCTAGTCTAATAAAAGAGCTAGCGTTCTCATATATTTTCTTCAAAATCATAATGTATGGGATGTCTATGCCTTGTCTTTCCAGTGCCCGAAACATTGTCGTACGCTGTATGGAGTCAAATGCCTTTCCATAATCTACAAATGCTAGGCATAATGCAGTTTTATATTCATTTGTTTTCTCCATTAGCTGTGATAATACGTGAAGGTGATCCATAGTTGAGAATCCTGTCCTAAAGCCAGCTTGCTATTTTGGTTGACTCTCATCGAGTACTCTTTTTAATCTGATAGTAATGACCCTTGTGAACAACTTGAAGATGTGGGACAACAAGCTAATTGGTCTATAATTATCAATTTCTGATTTATCTCCTTTGTTATTCAGCAAAATTATGATTGCATTATTCCATTTCTTAGGTGTCGTTGTTGTTGTTATTTGGTTTTTAGGAGCATTAGCAACTAAGGCCATATTGCTCCAGGGATATGCGGTGGTCATTTCCTGACCTTTCCGCATCCTACGTATTTGGTGGCCAAGGGCTCGAACCCCGGTCTGATTAAGAAGCGTGTGCTACGCACGGCTGCTCCTGCCCACCTGGCTACAGAGGGCGCCTTCCTTAGGCGTCATGGCTTTCATAATGTATTTTGTGAAGAGTCTTGCAGTTTCTGTGTCATGTCTCTTCCTCCTAATTTTAACAACTCTACAGTAACTTCATCTTCACTTGGGCTTTTTGATTCTTCATTTTCTTCAATGCTTGTTCAACCTCATCAGGAAGGATATCAATATGCCAAATGTGTTGCTAATTTGTGATCCATTTTCCCCACTGCTGGCATCATTCCCTTGCTCCTTATATAATACTTTATAGTAGTCTTCTGCTATTTGAATTATGCCTTCTCTGCTAATTATAAATACACCATCACTATTCTTCAGATTCAGTATCATTTGTATTTCTGTATTACTGCTCATGACTACTAATTTAAGTCCTTTGTCCCCTTAATGCTTGTTCTATTTTTCTTGTGTTAAATCTTCTTAAGTCCTCTCTGAGTCTCTTTCTCATGGCTTTACATAACTCAGTATACTCAAATTTGTCCTTGTCGGCATTTATCTTGCTTTAATTTTTTGTCTTCGGTTCAACATGGATGCAAAAAATAATTTTGATATCATATATTTGGATTTCAGGAAAGCTTTAGACACTGTTGCGCATGGAAGACTATTGTACAAATTGGAGCAGAATGGTATTAAGGGTAAGTTGCTACAATGGATAAAAGGATGGTTAAGTGGGAGAAGACAGAGGGTGGTAATCAATGGGTGCTGCTCTTCTTGGACTAATGTTATTAGTGGGGTCCCACAGGGTTCGGTAAGTTGCTAGGTTCGGTGTTAGGTGGTCCACTGTTGTTTTGTATATTTATCAATGATATTGATGAAGGTATATCAGGCTTAATGTCGAAGTTTGCAGATGATACAAAGGTTGGCAGGGTTGTTAATGACAGTGTGCTACTGCAACAGGATCTGGATAATTCGGGCAGATGGGCTAAGAAGTGGCAACTGAAGTTTAACCTTGACAAATGCAAAGTACTGCATATGGGTAGAAGTAACCCCAGAGAAACGTACCAACTGTGTGGTACTACACTTAAGGTGGTAGAAAATGAAAAAGACCTGGGAGTAATTGTGCAGGCAGATATGAAGTTTTCTGAGCAATGCAGACAGGCTGCCAGGGCAGGTCATGGGGTTTTGTCAATGATATATAGGAATTTTGCTAGCAGGGAAAAGGATTATCCCTCTGTATAAGGCAATGGTCAGGCCACGCCTTGAGTACTGTGTACAGGTCTGGAGGCCTCATTTTAGGAAGGATGTAGATTTACTTGAGCGTGTACAGAGAAGGGCAACAAGATTGGTGAGGGGAATGAAGGGATCCTCTTATCAAGAGAGGCTAAGTTCTGCAAATTGCAGTGGCTGGAGACTAGGCGCCTGCGCGGTGATCTGATTGAGGTGTATAAGGCCTTGAATGGGTTCAGCACGCTGAATTCTGATGGGATCCTTCCACTTGTTCAGATTGCGAACCTAAGAGGGCATAAATTCAAATTAAGAAAGGAAAGATGTAGAATAGATGTGCGAAAATTTGCCTTTAGCCAGCGGGTGGTTAATTGCTGGAACAAACTTCCATCTGTCGTTGTGGAACTGTGTGGTACTACACTTAAGGTGGTTGATAGGTTGAATAAATTTAAGTAGGAACTGGACAGGCATTTGGAGGGAATGGTGTGATTTTTTTTTTTTTTTGGCTGATGCTGCATAAGCTCATACACTTGCTTTCTTGCATCACATGCCACTACTACTACTACTACTACTACTTTTCTTCTTCTTTGGATTTCTTTTTACCTATAAGTTTCTTGGGCTTTATCACTTTCAGAAAGTTGTATTCCTCATCGGCATCTTGGTCCTGAAAGGTCTACAGAAGCTTAAATTTGTTACTAAGTTCCAGCACATACTGATTCTTCTCTTCTTCTGTTATCTCCAAGACCATCTTATTATTTAATGAAGTCAGTTTTTTCCTTTCTTTTCTTACATCTATATCAAGTGTGCATCTTACCATTGTGATCACTTTCAACATTTACCTTGTTCAGGACAGTAACGTCGTTCACAATATATCTTCTGTTAGTGAGAATGAAGTCAATTTCATTAGTTGTTAATCCATCTGAGCTCTTCCATGTCCACTTCCTGTTCACCCTTTTCTTGAAAAAAGTGTTCATTACTGACATTCCTCGAGATTCTCCAAATTCCACAAGTCTTTCACCTCTTTCACCAATTCCAAAATTTCCTAGTTTCCATGTCTGTGCTGTTTTCTCTCTTTCCAATCTTAGTATTGAAGTCCCCCATAATGATGGTGTAGTGAGTTTTCCATTCATCTAGAAGTCTCTCAATTTTGGTGTAGATTTCTTCAAACTCTTCATCATCATGGCTCGATGTTGGTGCATATATCATTATAACCTTTAATTTGTATCTCTTAGAAATTCTGAGTAGTAGTCTTGACACCCTTGGTGATGTACGTTTGAATTCCAAAATGTTGTTTTTAATATCTTTATGGACCAGAAAGGCAACTCCACTCTTTACACTGTTTCCATTTGTGTACAACAGATTTCCACTTGATAAACTTGTAAGTGATTCATTTCTTCTTCTTGTTTCAGCCAAGCCGATGATATTGCAATTCACATTTTCTAATTCCTTTTCCAGCTCTAATATCCTATCTTCACTGATGAGCGATCTTACATTGTAACAGTCCAAGTTCAGTTTCGTGCATGGCAGCCTGGTCGTACCCACAGATTCTTTGCACCACTTGCTTCCACTCTGACCCTTTCACTGCCGTAAGAGGGAGAGTGAAAGCCACTGGGACTGAGAGCCATTTGTTTCACCGTAATGTCATATTTAATAAAGTGTTGGAGGGTTTGGTCTTTTCCTCTTCACGCTGACCAGGCATCTTGAAGAGAGCCACTCTACATGTTCGTTGCCACTAAAGTGACATAACAGGGCTACCAACGAGGTGTGCATGAGTGGATTTTAGGGAGGCAGGCCAACCAGACTTCTCCTAAATCTTCTAAAATAGAAAGATATTGACTCCATCAGTGTTTTAGACTGAGTGTCAGATAACACACAGAATGCCTGTTCCGCTCTAAACCTCTGCTGATAAAACTATGTCACAAATTGCCCACCATGGAATGCTGTTCCCACACCTGGAGTGGTGATCCCAGCCCTTCTTTTAATTTCTAGATTCTCTCCAAGACAGACATTCAGTTTCTAGGGTTTTTTTTTTTTTTTTTTTACAAATATTTCCTTCCATTGGCACTCTGAATTAATATCTGTAATTCAAACCCTAACTCCCAAACCACTTCAAACAGAAATCAGCATCAATACACAGTTCAATTCTAAACTCATTGAACTAATGTTTCTTCTTTATTTATACCCATTTAAATCCTTCCTACTTATCTATTTCCTAAAAAAACTACAATCCAAAGAAATTTTTGTTTGGGATTGCCATTAAAAAAAATATGTATATATGTAGAATATTAAGCTAATTCTTAATCATCATACACATTCTATAATACTGTATGTGATACTTGCAGCTTTTCCTTGCATGCGATATTATTTCATTTCCTATAGGTACTAACCTTTTCTGTTCACAAACTGTCTTTAACAAAAAAAAAAAAAAAAAAAAAAATCAACAG